>NC_091450.1:13909493-13981993 GCF_964237555.1 Oryctolagus cuniculus | reverse complement strand
TTGTGTGTAGCAAAAAAGATTTGGGACCCTTGATGGCAGTCTTTGACCTCAGAATATAGCTGAGAGTTTACTTCTTTGCAGTGTGTGTGGTTTACTAGGAGAAAACTCTCCAAATGGGCATTTGGGTAGAGGGAGAGGGTAACAGGTGCAGGTAACCTACAAGAAGAGAAGGAGTTCCTATATCCAGAGGACAAATATACTGTATTAGTCATCTATTGATGTGTAACAAATTGCCAAAAGTTAGCAGCTTAAGACAATACACATTAATTTTCTCACCGTTTCTGTGAGCTGAGAGAGCAGAACTTAGCTGGGTCATCTATTTATGGGCTCACAAGACTTTAATCAAAATTTTTTCTAGGGGACTGGTGCTGTGGCATAGTAGGCTAAGCCTCCATCTGTAGTGCTGGCATCCCATATGGGTGCCTGTTCATGCCCTGGCTGCTCCTCTTCTGACCTAGCTCTCTTCATATTGCTTGGGAGGGCAGTAGAATGCAGAATAAAAGGACAAAGAGATGTAAAATATAAGAAAGAGCCCAAAAGGCAGAAGGATAGCCCTTTAAGCTACAAAATTAAATCTGATAGCTGTTCTTAAAGGAGATAATAAAGAATGAAGAATAGAAGAAGCAATAGGGGCCAGTGATATGGCAAAGCGGGTTAAGCCCTGCCTGTGATGCTGACATTCCATATGAATGCTGGTTCAAGTCCCAGCTGCTCCACTTCTGATCCAACTCCCTGCTAGTGTACCTGGGAAAGCAGTGGAAGATGACCCAAGTACTTGGGTCCCTGCTGCCCACGTGGGAGATCCAGATGAAGCTCCTGGCTCCTGGCTTTGGCCTGGCCCAGCCCCAGCTGTTACAGCCATTTGGGGAATGAACACAGTGTATGGAAGGTCTCTGGCTGTCAGTCTGTCTCTCCTCTCTGTAACTCTGCCTCTCAAATAAGAAATAAAAGAATTTTTTAAAAAGGAGGAATAATAGAAGAAAATTTTCTAGTGCTAAAGTCAGATACAAAGAGTGCTGAGCATTATTAATAACAAGAAAAAAAGCAAATTATGACACATTAGATAAACTTCTAGTATCTCAAGAAAAAAATAAATGTTCCAAGAAGGAAAAGAGAATTAGGTTGCTCTTAGACTTCTTAAGGCAACACTGGATCGTAGGAGAAAATAGATCTTAAAATTCTTAGAGAAAATTATTTTGCACTTGAAATTCTCTATTCAGTCAAGCAGTCAGTCACCTATGGACAAATTAACGGTGTTCTGTGAAAGTAATACTTAAGGATGTCCTCCAGGGGCTGGTGCTGTGTTTCACTTGGTTAATCCTCTGCCTGCGGTAATGGTATCCCATATGGGCACTGGATTCTGTCCTGGCTGCCCTTCTCTCAGTCCAGCTCTCTGCTATGGCCCGGGAAGGCAGTGGAGGATGGCCCAAGTGCTTGGGCCCTGCACCCGAATGGGAGACCAAGAGGAAGCACCTGGCTCCTGGCTTCAGATCGGCGCAGTGCCGGCTGTAGCGGCCATTTGGGGAGAGAACCAATGGAAGGAAGACCTTTCTCTCTGTCTCACTGTCTATAACTCTACCTGTCAAAAAAAAAAAAAAAAAGAAAAAAGAAAAAGGATGTCCTCCAGAGAAGAGAAATTAATAAATTAAAGAAAAAAGGAAAATGGGACAGGAAAAGAAAATCTGATGATATAACAAGTCAGTAAATCATGGAGGTAAGGGTAAAAAAAATTTTTTCAAGGTAAAAAATTTTGATGTATCATACAAAAAGAGAAACAGTTTGAAGTCAATGCTTCATTTTCTTTCAGGGTGGGAAATAGAAGTGGGAAGCTGAAGAAAATAGTGAAAATATACTAAGGCTCTTAATGGGGTTTAGATAGAGGATAGAGATATTGATAAATTATCACTGTGGAGAAAAACAGAGTATAAATTTGTGTCAAAAGGATAACTCCTAGAAGAAGGAATTTACCTAAATTAATATATAATTAGACAAAAAGTTGAACAAAGAAAACTTCATCTATTCAACAGAAGTTAGAGAAAGGCTAGAGAAGGAATATAAAAAATCATCACAATAGAAAATATGAAATATTGATAACAAAAATAAAGTATTAGTATTCAGATGAAATATGAGTAAGTCAGACTCCTCTACAAAGAGGCATCAAGCGTATCTACTATTGAGAGAGTGTTAACTATGATTTAGACATTATGCAAGCACTCTGAATAGGTAATGTTATTTAAAGCCAACAATAAACTCTGCAAGGTGGATTCTGTTTTTACTCTCCGGAGAAGATGAGAAACCCAAGAGGAAGGGAGAGGAAGCCGCTTGCTTAAAGTGTTGAAGCCAGGCTTTCTGATGCTGAAAGCCGTGTTCCTAATCATTCTACTAACTGCGACTTAACATGTTTAGAAAATATTATTTACAAGTTCTTTCTTTCTTTCTTTCTTTCTTTCTTTCTTTCTTTCTTTCTTTCTTTCTTTCTTTCTTTCTTTCTTTCTTTCAACAGGCAGAGTGGACAGTGAGAGAGAGAGAGACAGAGAGAAAGGTCTTCCTTTACTGTTGGTTCGCCCTCCAATGGCCGCTGCAGCCAGTGTGCTGCGGCTGGCGCACTGCACTGATCTGAAGCCAGGAGCCAGGTGTTTCTCCTGGTCTCCCATGTGGGTGCAGGGCCCAAGGACTTGAGCCATCCTCCACTGCACTCACTGGCCACAGCAGAGAGCTGGACTGGAAGAGGAGTGACCGGGACAGAATCTGGCGCCCCGACCAGGCCTAGAACCCTGGGTGCCAGTGCTGCAGGTGGAAGATTAGCCTATTGAGCCGTGGAGCCAGCCTATTTACAAATTATTTATAAAGATAAACCACGGCTAAAACAATATATAGATTCTGAAAATAAAGGGTTGGAAAAACATTCACTTGGCAAATGAGAACAAAGATGCAAGGAGGCGGGAGTGGGTATTTGGTGCAGTGGTTAAGTTGCCATGTGGGATACCACATCCCATGTCACAGTACCTTGGTTCATGACCCAGCTGTACTTCCCACGGGAGGCAGTAGGTGCTGGCTCAAGGGCTTGTGTTCCTGGATTCCGGATCCTCGCTTTGCCTGGCCCAACCCCAGCGATTGAGGGTATTTGGGGGAGTGAACTGGAGGATGGAAGATCTCTTTATTTCTGTGTCTTTCTCTGCCTTTCAAATAAATTTAAATAAATAAATAACACTTTCAAAAGGTGTAAGGGGAGGCAGCAAAGGAAGCAATATTAATACCATGTCATATGATGTGAATAAAGCAACTCTGAGAACAGTGTGTATTATATCTGCTTATATTAAAAATTCATGGGTCTCAGAGAAGGATGTACTTTTCTCTGAAGGGAGGAGAGATCTTGTACTTTGCATATGCCTGTCTAAATACTAACAGAGATTGTGGATTCAAAAGGCTTCCATAGTCTAGGCAGTTCATGTCAAGAGCCGCAGGTAATCACTAACGTCATGTGTAAGAAGGTTAATTTTTAAATTAACAACAGGAGTCGCTGTGCGCTTACTTCCCATGCAGGACCTCCGTCCTCAATGAGTTGTATTATTAGAATGAACTATAAAACTTGTTCTCAGTTTTGTGTGTGTGTGTGCAAATTGTTGAAATCTTTACTTAGTGTAGAGTTGGTCGTCTGTGTATAAAGTTAATTGAAAATGAATCTCAATGGAGAATGGGACTGGGAATGGGAGAGGGAGGAGGAGGTGGGGTGGGAGGGTAGGTACCGAGGGGAGAATCACTATATTCCTAAAATTGTACTCCTTAAATCAAAGGTTTCCTTGAAAAAAAATTATGCAGACTAATGATTCATCCATAATACAATTTTCAAACATCAAAAAAAAAATTGTGTGTATGTGTTTGTGCTGTGGAATCAGTGGTGGCACCAAGAGGGTGTATAGGTAGGTCTGAATTGTATGATGCTGTTTTACTTGTGTAATTAAAAATAATTTTTAAGAAGGTAATGGTCTGTAGGAGTTCCTCAGTTTATCTGGGAAACAGGTAGGTGCCCAACCGTTTGCAGTGCAAACCAAGAGAGAAACGAAGGAGAGAGGCTGCTGAGCGCTGTGTTGGGAGAATACAAAAGTAGACCTTGAACATGGTGATGAAACGAGGGATGCTTTTCAATAGAGGTGTCACCAAGCACCTGCTCTCATCACGCTTTGACAATTTCCCCTCTTGGTGGGGAGGGGGAGAATCAGGAGGCAGTGCTAAGAATGACAGTGTCAGCTATGTGTCTTCCGTTCAAAGCAATGAAATGTTTTCAACCAGAAAGGAAGAAAAAAAAAAAAAACTCTCAACTTTTCTTATTTCATCCAAACTGGGTTGTCTGTCCCTTTGCAGTTGCTATGGCAACAGCAGCTCTCCTCCTTCTTCATTTGGATCTATTTCCAAACCCAGAACAATGAATGTAAAAGATCAGAAAATGGGAAAAACAAGTAGGCATTAAAGGCATTAGAATTATTTACCCTGGAGAAGAGAATGCTAAGAGGTGGCAATTATATTGTTCTGAGCTATTAAAGGTTACTGCTACATAAGTAGTTCCCTGCTTGGGCCCAAGATAAAATCAGATTTATTTTAACTGGAGGGAAATCGCTTTAGGGAGAACAAGTCCCTGATAGAAAGTTCTGTGGGACTGCTTTGGCTCTGCCATAGTTAAGAGAAGAGGAACCACTAGAATTTTATATTCTCCAGTGTTATTTTCTTTTTTAAAAAATAAGATTTTTTATTTATTTGAAAGGCAGAGGATGGGGTGGGAGGGTGGTGGGGGCTGAGAGAGAATCTTTTGTCCTCAAGAACTCCATCCGAGCACTCAGGCCATCTTCTCCTGCCTCCCCAGGTGCATGAATAAGGAGCTAGATTGCAAGTGGAGCAGCTGGGACTCAAACCAGTGCTCGTACAGGGTGCTGGCTGCAGCACAATGTGGTACCATTGATTTTTTTTTTTTTTTTGACAGGCAGAATGGACAGTGAGAGAGAGAGACAGAGAGAAAGGTCTTCCTTTTTGCCGTTGGTTCACCCTCCAATGGCCTCCGCAGCCGGCGCTGATCCGAAGGCAGGAGCCAGGTGCTTCTCCTGGTCTCCCATGGGGTGCAGGGCCCAAGCACTTGGGCCATCCTCCACTGCACTCCCGGGCCACAGCAGAGAGCTGGCCTGGAAGAGGGGCAACCGGGACAGAATCCGGCACCCCGACCGGGACTAGAACCTGGTGTGCTGGTGCCGCAAGGCGGAGGATTAGCCTAGTGAGCCGTGGCGCCAGCCCCCATTGATTTTTTTCCCTCCTAATATGTTCTTGGTCACTAAAACAACAACATTCTTAACAACAGCACACACACATGGTGTTTACTGTGTCAAGTACCTCTATAAATGTTTGTTTATGATCTCACTTCATCTTTGCACAATCCTATGAAGAAGACACCAGCTATTCCCATCTTACAGAAGAGAAAACTGAGAGTCAGAGAGCTTAGCTACTTGCCCAAGGTCACAAAACTAATAAACGGCAGAACTGGGATTTGAGTTCGTAAGTCTATACATTTTAAACTGGTGATGGCTTCTTGCAATAGATGGTCATGGTCCTGAAATGATTTCAGTTGAACTTGGGCCTTGAGAGGAATCCTCTATAAAGTCTCAGCCGACCTGAGTTCTAATCTTACTTATGCATTCATTGAGTCATTCTGTTTTTTTTTTTTCTCAAGATTTGTTTATTGAATTGAAAGGCAGAGTGACAGGAATGGAAGGAGGGAAGGAGGGAGAAAGAGAGAGAGAGAGAGAAGAAACTGAAACCTGGATGAAGGGAAGGAGCTGGCCATGTGCAGATCTTCAGGCAGAGGAGCAGTAAATCTAATTATTGGAGCAAGCTTGAAAGGGGGGGCAGTGGGATTACAGCATAGCGGACTTGGGAAGGGTCGGGGTGTAAGTTGGGGGCTGACTTCAGGTGTGTACTGGGTAAAGGCCATGAGCGCTGCTAAACACCTTACAATGTTTAGCAAAGGACAGTCCCCACCATACAGAATGTCTCAGTCCACAATGTTCATAGCACCCAGGTTGTGAAAGCCATAGCTTGTAAGCCAAGAAGAGGCAGTTGAAATGTATGCTAATTGATAGACTCTGCCAGATGACAGTGAAATGTCTTGGTAGGTTTTATACTGCAGGAGATAACTCTGACTGCTGGGTGGAAAACAGACAGTAGCAGGTTGGAAAGTAGAATCAGAGAGAGCAGTGGAGAGTTTTTGCTTTTTGTTTTCCTAATGTTTGCAATCACGGAAATAGTGGTCCAGATGAATGGAGTACACGGGAGTAGCAAAGGAGATGAAGAGAAATGGCAGGATCAGGAGGCAGAAGTGACCAGGCCCATTGAACAACTGCGTGGGTGGGCACAGATGAAAGAGAAGAATCAAAGGCCGCCTTGAGACTCTGACGGGAACAAATGGGCAGGTAGACACTGGAGCCACAGACTTCTATGGGAGTGGAATGAATATGAGGTAACAGCAGAAATCAAGGGTCTTACCTCAATGTGCTGGATTTGACAGAACTGTTCCATGTGCAAGAGGAGAAGTGTAGGCTGTTGGAAAAACAGTGACGTAAGTGACTGCTGCTCACTGGGCCTCGTTTAGGAAATGAGCAATGCTCCTCAAACTCTGTGATCCTAGAGATGAGGGATTAGATTTGATGGACTTGGGCAGCATCACCAAATTCTAAGACTCTATTCTGCATTCCACTAGATTTTCCCCTCGGAGCACTGCTATAAAAATGGACAACCGGTGAGGAGATTAGTCCTATTCTACAGAAACCAAAGGATGCTGCATAAGAATTGACATTCCAAAGGAGCCAGAATGAGTCAGTTGTTGAATATAGCCTGAGAGCATTCCCCAGCTAGGTCTGGGATCTCCCCAGCAGCTGAGGGAGATTAATAGAAATGAAATTGCACCATGCTACAAAAGAGGCTGTTTGAACCTCCAAGGTAAAGACAGAACCTTGGAAGATTACAACCCGTGATTTTCACCAATTTCCTTCCCAGAGGCTGTTCTCTGCCTTCCCTCTCCGTCGCTGTGGTCTTGCATTCCTGACAAGGTTTGGAAAAACCTGAAGCAGATAAAGTATCTTGTTAAATTTGTTAGCTGTTTCCTTGGTATTTATCCACAGGCGGAAAAGGGCTCATTCTTTGAGGTTACCCGGAGCCAGGTGAGCTGACACATTGTTTTGCGAAAATGAGATGGCTGGAGAGGAAAAGAGGAAGACCAGGAGTGAAATTCCTTCTGTTTTTATGTTTTCTGAGGGCCAGTGGGCGGGCTAGGGGAGCAGCCAGCACCTTGTGTGAGTGACTGAGGTGGGGGACAGCTCAGGGGAAATAATCCACTGCTATGGGTAATTAAAGAGAGAATGTCAGGTGTCCCTGAGGACCTGCTTCTTATTGGAGAAGCAGAGAGTAATCTTTGCTGGCAGCCACTTACTGGAGGATAAATAAAATGAGCTCTATTTTGATGAAGTTTCCTGGAGCTAGTGAAACATTCCACGAAGGGTGTTGTCTCCAAGACTTGTTGAATTTATTCTATTGAACAGTAAAGTAAAGCAAAAAAGAAATGTTGGTAATTAGTTGAGTGGGGTGAGAAGAGAGAGAGAGAGAAAGAGAGAGAGAGAGAGATTAACATTAACAAATATATTTTCCATGGATGGCCTTATGCCAAGCTGGGTGATACGGATGCAGTAGTGAAATTAGGGTTGAGAGGCCACTGTTGTAGGATTCTTTCCCATAGGGTTCTTGTCACAACTACAGCCATGTGCATATGTAACTGGATGAGTGAGGTTGTGTGCCTGATAAAACTTTCTTAACAAAAATAGGCCATAGCTTGCAGCCCCAGGTTACAGTATGATTCTTATGCCTCACTGTGTCCAGGGGCACCTGAGACCTTTTATAGTTTAGTGCTGATGGCCACCCAATGTCCAGATATTTGGTGTGTGCTCTGGAGGGGTGTGGCTGTGCATCAGTACCTTTTATTTATTTATTTATTTGAGAGAGAGAGAGATAGTATGTGTGTGTGCTCCCATCCACTGACCTATTTATTCCCCAGATGCCAACAGCAGCAGAGTCTGGGCCAAGTAGAAGCTAGGAGCTGGAAACTTGATCCAGGTCTCCCAAGGGAGTCACCTGCTGCCTCCCAGGGTGTACAGTGGTAGGAAGTTGGGGTCAAGAGCTGGAGCCAGGCACTTCAGTGTGGTCATGGGTTTCCTAACCAGTCACTTAATTACTAGGGCAATCATCTGCCTGATCTGTGCTTTTAAAAAAACTTCAGCTAAGGTGCAGGCAGGGATTAACAAAGGGACTAGAGTTGTAGTTTTTTTCTTGGTTACACAATAGAATCATCTGTGTGTGTGTGTTAAGAATATTGGAGGGGCTGGTGCTGTGGCGTAGTGGGTAAGGTGCTGCCTGCAGTGCCAACATCCCATAGGGGCACCGGTTCAAGTCCCAGCTGTTTCACTTCTGGTCCAGCTCTCTGCTATGTCCTGGGAAAGCAGCAGAAGATGCTGCACTCATGTGAGAGATCCATAAGAAACTCCAGGCTCGTGGCTTCAGATTTGCCCAGCTCTGGCTGTTATGGCCATTTGGGGTGTGAACCACTGGACGGAAGACCTCTCTCTCTCTCTCTCTCTCTCTGTCTCTCTCTCTGCCTCTGCCTCTCTGTGACTCTGCCTTTCAAATAAATAAATAAATCTTTTTTTTTTAAATTACTGGTACCCAGTAAAAGTCTTGGAATCACTGACTTAATTGGGCTAGGTTTGGTCTGGAAGTTTTGAAAGCTTTTCAAGTGACTCTACTGCACAGCCAGAGTTGAGAACCATTGTTCTGAGGGTGAGAGCAACAGGCAAAGCCATTACAATGTGAGAACTGTAGGACAGGAGTAAGTTCAGCGAGTGCCTTATTTACTCAGGGAACATGTACATAGTGCTTGCCAAGTGCTAGCCAAGGGTTGCAATCATCCATTCATACCAACTTGTTTTGTGACATTCTATAAGGTACGGACTGTGTATGTTGCCATTCTATGGTTGAGAAAACTGAGGCATGGAGAGCTGGGAACAAAGGAGATGAAAGTGTTATAGGGAGAACTTCTAGGAAAAGATGATGTCTGAACTGAGACTGGAGGGCATGCATAAGAAACACAGGTAGGCCGGCGCCTCGGCTCAATAGGCTAATCCTCCACCTGCGGCGCTGGCATACCGGGTTCTAGGCCTGGTTGGGGCGGCGGATTCTGTCCTGGTTGCTCCTCTTCCAGTCCAGCTCTCTGCTGTGGCCCGGGAGTGCAGTGGAGGATGGCCCAGGTTCTTGGGCCCTGCACCTGCATGGATCAGCGTGGTACGCTGGCCACAGCATGCTGGCCGCGGCAGCCATTGGAGGGTGAACCAACGGAAAAGGAAGACCTTTCTGTCTCTCTCTCTCTCACTGTCCACTCTGCCTGTCAAAAAAAAAAAAAAAAAAAAAAAAAAAAAAAAAGGAGGGCAGGTAAATGCAGGGTTGGGGAGGGAAGCAGAGGGAGAAGGCTGTTCCAGGTACAGCTTGGAAGTAAGAACTGGCATGGCATCTCCCATCAACAGTGTTACAGGTGGATGTGTCCTTGGGGATCCAGCAACAGTGGAGTGTTGGGGTAAAATGGAGTTGGGAGTGATGATCATTCCTCATAGGACTTTAAGAAGAGAAGAGATCAGTGATGGTAGCAGAGAGAGAGTTAGGATTATGGGTAAAATTTAGTTTAAATGGAAGAGACTTGAGTAGGTGTCATTTGTGATGGGCGGAGGGCAGAGCAAAGGGAGAGGTTGAAGGGAGAGTGAAAACGGCATGGATGACAGAGCTGGGTGATTGAGAAGTTAGAGGGTCTAGAAAGTGTGAGAAGCTGTGTAGAGGCAGGATCTTCTTCCAGGGAGAAGAGGATTGTATGGATTCAAAACGTGGAGGAAATTCTATCTGCATTTTTCAGTTGTGAGGAACAGACACCTACTTAAGCTTGCTTAAGACAGTTTGCTAATTAGGATTCCTGCAGAAATCCAAGTACAGTGTTTAGTACAGCAGGAATATTGTGTTTCTCAAATATTGAGCACCTAAAGGTTGGAAATCCAGGAATGGTGTCAGCTCCTCAAGGAAATGAGAAAGAACTAAACGCTCTCTAGCTACCTTATTGACCATACTCAGTGTATAGCTTTTGAAAAAATTTCAATTAAATAACTTATTTGAAAAGGAGAGCTAGAGCTAGAGATACATATCTTCCATCCACTGGTTCACTTCCAAATGCCTGCAATAGCTGGGGCTGGATCATGCGGAAGCCAAGAGCCTGAAACTCAATCTAGCTCTCCCACATGGGTAGCAGGAACCTAACTACTTGCACCATCTCCTGCCTGTGTTAGCAGGGAGGCAGAATTGCAAGGAGAGCCAGACTCAAAGCAGGCACTGTGATAAAGGTTGTGGGCATTGCAAGCAGCATCTTAACTACCATACCAGACACCCAACCTTCAGTGTATTGCCTTTACCCTCATGGCCACATGATTTTTGTTGTATCTTAAGCATCAGGTCTGAACTCCAGGCAAGAAGGAAGGGCAAAAGGGATATGACACCCAAGTCTTTCCTTTTTCTCTTTTTGTCTAATCAGGAAAGACTTTTCCTAGATCCCTCAGCAGTAGTTTACCACTTAAATCTCAGTGGTCAGATCAGGTCTCATGTCCGTCCCATCTCCAAGGAGGTTCAGAGGGGAACAAGTGTATTTCATCAGGTAGATTGTCCTCTATATAAAATCAGGGTCATGTTATTTGGGGGGTGGGTGGGAAGGACAAGGAAACATGGATAGGCAAATAGCAAGGTTATCACAGAAAAATACATCAAAACTCAGGGATCAAAGACATTAAATTACAGCGAGGCTTTATGAGGTTGGAACTGGGAATATAGATCCCCATCTCCGGAGGATGGTGGGGGGGACTGCTGTCTCCTCCCAGGACATCAGCTCTTCTCCCTTCTCTGCTCACTGGCTTCTTTATTTACATGTTGTTCTACTTGATAACATCTGTCCCTCATCTATGGCTCATCCCAGCTGCCCAGCTCTCTTTCTGACCACTGCTTTAGATCCTCAATTCTAAATTCAGACAACTATCAGATTGGCTGAACCTAATTTTTCAAGCAAGGTATATAAATTATTCATTACTGGCCATCCAAAGTATCCAACCTTGGATGGACAGTGGATGGGATCATGTGATTTGAATATTTTTTTTTTAGATTTTTATTTCTTTATTTAACAGGTAGAATTACAGACAGTGAGAGAGAGAGACAGAGAGAAAGGTCTTCCTTCTGTTGATTCACTCCCCAAATGGCCAGCAACGGACAGAGCTGTGCCTATCCGAAGCCAGGAGCCAGGTGCTTCTTCCTGGTCTCCCATGCAGGTGCAGGGGCCCAAGCACTTGGGCCATCCTCCACTGCTTTTTCAGGCCACAGCAGAGAGCTGGACTGGAAGAGGAGCAACCGGGACTAGAACTGGCGCCCATATGGGATGCTGGTGCCTCAGGCGGAGGATTAGCCTAATGCACCATGGTGCTGGCCCCTTGAAAATTTTTTTTAAAGATTTATTTTATTTATTTGAAGGGCAAAGTGGCAGAGAAAGAGACCATCCACCAGCTGATTCATTTTCTAATAGCTGGGGCTGGACCAGGTCAAAGCCAGGAGTGTGGAGCTCTGAGTCTCCCATGTGAATGGAAGGGGCTCCAGCATCATCTGTGGTTTTTCCAGGCATATTAGCAGGAAGCTGGATTGGAAATGGAGTAGCCAGGACTTGAACCATTACTCTGCTATGGGATGCAAGTTATTCAAGAGGCAGCTCAGCCCACTGTGCCACAACAATAGCCTGCCCCTGTTTCGAATCTTGGCCATCCTTATACACCAGGATCTGTGAAGGGAAGTTACCCTTTGAAGGAGTTCTGGAAAGAGGAGGTAATATGACATTGTGTTTTCTCTGCAAAGTAGAAGGTAAGGTTTTAACTTGAGACGAGACGAGGAGGGTTGAGTTTAGGAGACTAACATCTAAAGCAACTCTGGAAAGAGGACACCTAGAAGATACACAAGAGCAGCATTAAGGACCCAGTTGGGTTATCAGACCAACATTTTGCAATTTTTTCATTCCTGGTGATTATGTGATGTCATCCAGCAGAGCTCACAGCCTAGTGAAGACTCATGGGAGGCAAACATTGGGTTGATTCATAGCTGAGATGTTTCCAGATAGCTGAAAAAACCAGACATTGGGACAGAGGATTAAACTCTTTGATTATTTGGCACATAGTTATAAATATTGCTTCAGTGAGTTAAACCAGGTATGTGACAATATGCCCTTCTTTCCCCCACATGATGGTGTTATAATATATCTCTCACTTTGTGATATTAATATATCTGTTTTCAAGAAAAAATAGTATGTGTGTGTGTCTACCTATGCAGTGAATGTGGCAAAATATTAAAATTCTTACACTTTCAAAGCTAAAAAAATAATGAATGTAAAAAAGTTTTTAAGAGGCAGGTTGACTGTCAGCTGTTGCCAAAGCAAAATTGTAAAATTTGAGATTTCAGAGGCCCGGAATTTCTTGTTAGGTGAATAACTAAATAGTCTAGGGTGTGGTCATGAGAGAGATGGTCAAAGGGGGTGGAGGTCAAGGTCACAGAGTTGAGAAGGCAGAATATTTGAGAGGCATTGATCAGGGGGTGATTTGCTTCAATGGATTCTAAAGCCACTTGGGACAGTGGCAGGGTTTGGAATAGAGAGGAGAATGGTAGGCCAGGAAACCACTGTTCCAAATGCCTGCTTCTAAGTAGGAGCTTTAAGAGCCAGACATACAGCTTTTCATTTCTTTCTTTTCCCTTCTTAATAAAACTTGTATTGGCCCAGATAAAGACTGATCCATCAGGCATGAAGGCAACCTAGAGACAAGGCCCACTTGAACATGTAACCTGAGTGGGGAAGTAGATTGCTATTATAAGCCATCGATATTTATTACTGTAAGGCTCTGGATGATTTAATGATTTGGTCTGACTTCTCCAGCCTTATCTTTCAAATATCTCTCCCTTCACCTGACTAACTCCTATTTTTCTCTCAGATCCAGCTTAAATGTCACTTCCCCAGAAAAGTCTTTTCTGGCTTTTCTTTCCCCTACCCTGGCCCCAACACTGTACTCCCTTAAGATCACCTATTATTCTGTTCACAGCATCATGTCCCTTTCCTTCCTGTTACTTAAACACAGTCTGTAATATTTGTCTGCGACTGTGATGATCTGTCTACCCCAGGAGAGAGGGTTGACATTATGACATTATGCACATGTTGTTTTTCATTATGTCCTGGTGTCTGGCACACCTATAAGCACTCAATTAATGTGTTTAGATTAAGTGGACAATTCTGAGTCAGATCACAGGTGAACCCAGAAGTCAGGGACAGTCTGATGTGAAAAAAAGATAGGTGAAAAGCAAAAAAAAAAAAAAAAAAAAAAAAAAAAAAAAATACGGTGCAAACAAAACAGAAACGTGGTGTGGGGAGAGGAGAGGGTACATGGACAAAAGTTTACAGAGGATGGGCCTTTTATAAGATACGGCATGGGGGTGTGTGTGCTTACAACACTGGCATCCCATGTTGGAGTGCTGCCTCGACTTCTGGCTACCCTATGCTCCCTGCTAATGCTCCTGGGAAAGTAGTGAATCACGGCCCATGTATTTGGCCCAACACTCATGTGGGAGACCTGGATGGAGTTTCTGGCTCCTGGCTTCAGCCTGGCCCCAAACTGGCTATTGTGGCCTCTTAGGAAATGAACCAGCAGATGGAAGATCTATCTTTCTCTCTAACACTTTGCCTTTCAAACAAGCAAACAAATCTTTTAATAACAGATGCCAGATGCTGTTTGTACAGATAGAGAGTTAGCTGCTCAGAGCAAGGAACAGATTTATACATTAAGCTACCGTTGTGCCCTCCCTCTTTCCTTCACTCTTTTCTTTTCTCATTTCATCAACTTGTTGAGCATCTTCTAAGGGTTGGGCTTTTCTATGAGTACAATAATAAATGAGTTAATTGCCGGTTTCATGAACTTCCCAAGGAGGGAAGAGAGACATGAACCAAATAATTGTAGGAGCAATGATGAATCTTTCAAAAATGAAATTCAGAGGCTGTGAGAAATCCCTCACAGAAACAGCCTACGTTCACCTTGCCCATGCCTGTTGCTGCTGCTCTTTCTGTTTGCAGCATTTTTCTCCTTGATCCTGACCTGTCCAAATTTTACCCAGGGTCTCAACTCAGGGGATACTTTACTGAAGAAGAGCAGACTTCTGAGGTCAGAGGGGAGTTCTCCATGTACTCTCCAGTGGTTTTGAGATAACATGGTTCAGGGACACTGAAGACAATGGTATTTGTGTCTGGGTCCTCTTCCCCCACACGTGAGGAATCCCGGGCACTGCCAGTGGGATGTGTCAGCGTACACTGGGGTGGATTGAGCTGAGGGGCTATGAGGGGCATTCAGTACCACCTCCATTTCCTCACAGGAGGAGGAGGAACACTCCCCACTGTGTTTTGGTGGAACTATATGCCTTTGGTGTATTCTACCTTACCTTGTGTGTTCATGTTTTTCTCTTACTTTTCTTTAAGCTCCTGGGGGCAGGGACCATGTCTGGTTCATCTTTTTATCCTTCCATGGCTTAGCAGAGGTCCTGTCACAGAGAATCTATTTACTCAATAAATGTTTACGGAATTGAATTGTGGGGGTTACCATTGCTCCTCAAGGCGCTGTTATATCAGGCTCATTCTTTTTCTTTAACACCATCAAAAGGTATTGTCAAGATGTTGTCATTGATTCAAAGAATCAACTTCCAGAATTCTATCTATTAAAATAAAAAAATTTGATCAGAGTAAATAGATATACATAGCAACAAATTGTATTAATACAGAAATACTTATTGACAAAAAGCAATAGACTTTCATTCCACCTACAGTCTTCTCTCTGGATGTAGTTTCTTTTTAACTATTGCTGTTTTTAGTTCTTCTGTGTGTGACCACCAGAAATCTAAACAATGCACCTACATCTCTATTTTTTGGGTTGTCTACTATAGGCAGTTTTTATTTCTTTTTTTTTTTTCTATGAGAGGTAAGAATTGAGTTCAGGCACAATAACTTTGTTCCTTCTCTTCCTCTCCTCCTCTTCCCTCCCCTCCCCTCTTTCCTTCCTTCTCCTCCTCTTCTGTGTCTCTACACACACACACACCTATTTAATCATTTACTTATTGAATTATTTATTCAAGAGGGAGGGTGGAGGGAGGAAAGAGAGCTAGCGCCCATCTACTGGTTTTACTTCCCAAATGCCCCCAGTGGCTGGGGCTGGTCGGGACCAAAGTCAGGTGCCAGGAACTCAGGTCGGGTCTACCACATGGGTGGCAGGAATCAACTGCTTCAGCCATCACTGCTGCCTCCCAGGGTCTGCACTGGAAGGAAGTTGGATTTAGAAGCTGGAGCCAAGTACTGAACCCAGGCATTCCCCTAAGGGACACAGGTGTCTTAACCAGCATCTCAACCAGAAGGCTAAATATTGCACCCGTTCCCCAGTATTTCATAGATTTGTTTTAGTTCTTCTAAAATTACTTTTTTGAACTCACGGTTTGTACATGGTTCTATCTGTTCATTTCTTAGTTTATCATTGTTTTCCTGTAGTCTTTGTAAAATGACAGTGTTAGTGTTTTCTTGCATTTGTCCTTCTGCCTCTGCTCACCCTTTCTGGCTATTACCCTTAGGTTTTTATATTGCCAAGAAGGTTAACAGCTTTGTTCTGTTCTCCAGCCACAGTCAAATTATTGTTTTCCAGGAGGTTTACACCAGAAGTTGAAACAGTCCAATGTTTTTGTCATTACAGCTATGTAACTATCATTCATGCCTGGATCAAAGATTGAGCAAGGATTATGCCTTCTTCTCTACAGATCTGAAGTCACAACCTTTGGGTCACTCAAGTAAGAATGTCATAAGCACTAAATTTAAAAGATTTTTGTGTTCCCACACCAGTGGCTTAAAATCCATGTGTTTAGACCATGACTTTCTTATAATTATTATGCTAGGATTTCCAATTGTTCCTTGTTGCCAAAAACATAATGTTCCTTTATCACATCTTCAGCTTTTCCACTTTCTTTATCAATCATTTTTGAGTGTATTTCCTTGGCATATCCTCTCTTGCCAGACCTCTTGGAAGGAGTGGGTTAAGGGAGTTGGATATTCTGGCTTCCATGTTGAACCATGAACTCTTCTTCACTTTTGAAATTTCTTTTCAAAAAGTATAATTTTGTTAAGTGTGATTGAGTATGAGGAATTATTCCAGATTCTAAATGATCCCCATACCAGGCTAGATAACTTCTCTGTCTCATTCTGACCTTTCTCATAGTTTGAGTTTTCAGTTCGTTGTGCCTTCATTTTATCAGTAAAATGGAGATAAGACATCCAAATTATGTCATAGGAAAAGTAATTAGGAACTGACCCTCTTTTGTAAAATAGTTAGATAGTCTCATGGATAATTTATATCTATCTATCTTTCTACATCTATCCATCTATCTCTAGCCAATCATTAAGGTTTCAGTAAAATAAAAATATCACAGGAGAAGTCTTCCTGGGAATAGCATAGGGATAATGTAAAGCACACATTGCTTTTGTTTCTGTGATGGGGCCATTCATTCATGATGTCCCATGATGTTCTTTGGATTGGACACAGTCTGATGCCAGCTTCAGGACTGAGGCTTCTCAGTGCCGGAGGAAGGAGGCTGGAGCCTCAGGTAGGTTTAGATGCTGTATTGAGCATTAACCCTGGACCTTGGTTAGTGGAAATTCTGTCTCCTCCTTCTCGGCTTTGTTGAAAACTCCCCATGCAGCCTCCACATGTGGAGAAGGAAAACTGGACTGTCACAGACTTCTGCATTTCAAAAGGAGAGGAGATCTCATTAAATCTATAGGATCTACTCTGAAGCCAGCCAAATAGCTTTGGATGACTCGGAATTAAGATGATTTGCAGCTTACTTTCCCCATCCCCTTAGTTTCAGCTTGAAGGCCACTTCTGAAGGGAGATCCCTCCTGCCCCCAGAGAGAGAGAGATTAAATCTCTTTATAACACATCACCTGAATTGGCCAGAAACAGTGCAGGTGGTAGATGCTGAACTCAAAACTATAAACAGAAAGAGAATTTCTTGACTCACGAAACTGAGAAGACCATGTAGCATTCATGGATAGATCCATGGAGCATATGGGAGCTCAGTTTAAATGACCAAGTTGGTCTGTGTCCCATCTTTCCTTAACTTTGCTGCCGTCACCGCCTCTCCCCTCCTCTTTCTCTCCTCTTCATTCTTCCTTCTTTTTCTTTACACTCTTCCTTCCTCTACCCTTCCTTTTCCACTTTATTCTTTTCTTTATTTGAAAACCTGTTTTTAGCATTTTGTGCCACTGAAGTTCTAGTTGACATTAGCCTTGTAACCAAGTCACAGAGGTGGTGAAGCCATCACTTTCCCAGATCCGTGTATCCAACAACAAGGGAGACTCTAGTTTTTCATATTAAGTTCCCATCCCTGACCAATCATTTTACCAGGGGAATGGCATATACTTGGGTTTCCTAGTTCACTGCAGATCATGTGAAAGAAAGTTTCATTGTCTGGAAAGATAGGTTCTGTTGTCTAAAGAAGGCTGGGAGGATGCTTGGCTTATGAAACACCAGGCTCCATTTCACAAAGCCTTGTTCTTCCTATTTAATCCATGTACGGTGAACTTAATGAAGTTTAAAATTCAAAGCCATTATTTTCTTTCATGGTCCTTTTGCAAAATTTATAGAAGTAAAAATATATTTTCCCCCATAAACTTTTAATTTAAGGTATACAAACTTCATGCATTTCATAAATATGACTTTAGGAACATAGTGATTCTTCGCAAGGTACCTGCCCTCCTACCTGTCTCCCACCCTTCTTCCTCTTCCCTCCCGTATTCCTATTCTTATTTTTGACTAAGATCTATTTTCAATTAACTCTATACATATATAATTAAATTTTTACTTAATAAAGAGTTCAACAAATAGGATGATGAAAACCAGTTTTTCTACAGTTTTTTTAATTTCTCTTTTGATTTTTTCTATGATCCACTGTTCATTTAGGAACGTGTTGTTCAGTCTCCACGTGCTTGCATATGTTCTAGAGATTCTTGAGTTATTGATTTCCAGCTTCATTCTATTGTGGTCAGAGAAAATGGATGATATGATTTCAATTTTTTGGAATTTGCTAAGACTTGCTTTATGGCCTAGCCTGTGGTGTATCCTAGAGAAAGTTCCATGCACTAGTGAGAAGAATGTGTATTCTAAAGCTGTAGGATGAAAAGTTCTGTAGATCTGTTAGGTCCATTTGGTCTATGGTGTCAATTAACTGCTGTTTCCCTGCTGATTTTCTGTCTGGTTGATCTGTCCATTGCTGAAAGTGGGGTATTAAAGTCCCCCATTACTATTGTATGGGAGTCTATGTCTCCCTTTAGATACATGAATATTTCTTTTAAGTAGCCAGGTTTCCAGCCACATTGTTTTCACAATCCCAGCTCACAAGACTCCCGCAGTCACTGGCACCCAGCCCTCTGTCAAAACTCCCAGCCAGACTCAGGCATCTCCTCTTGGCTGGTTGCTGGGCACGTGGACACAAGTTAGTGTAGCTTTTACAAATGTCCAAAATGGCACCTGCCCTCTCTCGGCTAGTTACAGGATGCCAGTGCTGGGTGACTGGGGAGAGAGAAACATGCCCTCCCTTTTCTTCCTTTAGGTTGGCAGGTACACTGTCCCCCCCAGGGCTCCAAACTGGACTCAGGCCGGGCTCTTTCCACAGCTTTATCGCCAGTGGCTTGGGCTGCTGCAGTCTGGTCTCACCTCACTCTCCAAAGCTGGTGCTGAGGCTTGTGGTTGCTGGGATCCCAAGTTGTGTGTGTCCAGAGCCTCTGCAAAGATCCACAGTGTCTCTTTAATTTGTGTGGAGTTTCCTTTGCCATTTTCTCCCTAGCTCTTCCCTGAGATTGTACTCTCTCCATGTTTCTTAAACTACATTCCCCTAGATTAGAGCAATAAGCTCCCTCCCTATTCTTCTCCATCTGTTATACTCCAAATGCCAAAATACCTTTTAAAATATATATTTGAAAGGCAGAGAGGGAGAGAAAGAGGGGGGAGGGGAGAGAGAGAGAGAGAGAGAGAGAGAGAGATCTGCTGGTTCACTCCTCAAATGGCTGGGGCTGTACCAGGCCAAAGCCAGGTGCTGGAACTTCATCTGGATCTCCCATGTGGGTGCAGAGACTCAAGGATTAGGGCATCTTTTGCTGCTTTCCTTGGTACATTAGCAGGGAGCTGGATGGGAAGTGGGGCATCTGGAACTTGAACCAATGCCCGAATGGGATGCCAGTGTTGCAAGCAGCAGCTTAACCCACTGCACTTCTTTTTTTTTATTGATTAAATTATTTGAAAGTCAGAGTTACACAAAGAGAGAAGGAGAGGCAGAGAGAGAAAGAGAGAGAGAGAGAGAGAGAGAGAGAGAGAGAGGTCTTCCATCCGTTGGTTCACTCCCCAGGTGGCCGCAATGGCTGGAGCTGTGACAATCCGAAGCCAAGAGCCAGGACCTTATTCTGGGTCTCCCATGTGAGTGCAGGGGCCCAAGGACTTGGGCCATCCTCCACTGCTTTCCCAGGCCATAGCAGAGAGCTGGATTGGAAGTGGAGCAGCGGACTTGAACTAGCGCTCATATGGGATGCCGGCACTGCCTGCGGCGGCTTTACCCACTATGCCACAGTGCTGGCCCCTGCATTCTTTATTCATTTGTTTTTTCTTGTTGTTAGGACCATTAGCATAAGATCTAACCTGTTAAGCTTTTCAGGGCAGAATACAGCGTTGTCAACTAGAGGCACAATGTTGTACAGATGGTCTCTCATCTTGCGTAATTGAAACTATATCCTAGCTGAAGAGCAGCTTCTCATTTTCCCCTCCCCTGTAACCTCTGGCAATCACTATTTTATTCTTTGTTTCTGAGTTTGACTGTTTTAGCCACCTTGTGTAAGTGGAGCCATGTAATACTTGTCCTTCTGTGATGACTTATTTCACTTAACATAATGTCCTTCGGTTTTACTTTTTTTATAGTATATCTGAAAAATATTTATTTATTTTATTTTAGAGAGAGAGAGAGAGAGAAAATGAGAATGAGAATATCTTCAAACTGATGGTTCAATCCCCAATTGGCTGCAACAGACAGGGCTAGACCACGTCAAAGCCAGAAGCCAGTAACTCCATTCATGTCTCCCACTTGGACGACTGGAACCCAAGTAATTGGGCCATCATCTGCTGCCTTCCAGGTGCATTAGCAGGGAGCTGGGTTGGAAGCTCAGTGTAGCCATGACTTGAACCAGGCTTCGCTATGGGAAGCTTAACCTATTGCACTGCAATGCCCGCCTGTGTCCCTCACTTTTGTCCAAGGTGTTACATGTGGCAGGAATTTCTTCTCACATAAGGTTGAATGCTATTCCAGCACAGGTGTTCTCCTATACCACATTTCTTTATCCATTCATCTCTCGATGAACATGTAGGTTGCTTCCACACCTTGGCTGTGGCTGCAATGAACGTAGGAGTGTAAACATCTGTGTGAGATCCTGATTTCAATTCTCAGGGTTATATATACCCAGAAGTAGGATTGCTGAATCAAATAGGCCACAATAGCAGTAGGAGATTTCAGGACCCCATTTTCAATAATGAACAGAAAATCCAGACAGAAAATCAGCACAGAAATGGCAGACTTGAGCAACATTGTAGACCAACTGGCCTTGAGCGCCACAGACAGAACATTCTACCCCAAAACAGTGGTTTATTCATTCTTAATGCATATTTACTATTTGCTGTGGAGATAGCTTTGCAATATAACATTTACTGAATTATTACTTCTGTGCCAGACACTTATATCTGCTTTTATTTTTAGAATTCATTTTTTAAAAATTTACATATGCTTCTTTTGGATATTCAGTTCTGGGAGTTTGACAAGTGCATAGACATTTAATTTTGTATCTTGTTTTGTATTCTTTTTTAAACAGAGGCTGTAATTCCTCCAAATTATATAAGCTTAGAGTCCCATAACACTTGACTATTGTGGACTCAACTTCCCTGTTTACTGACGGCTTTCTTGTTAGACTCTCATCTTAGTCATTCAGTTTCCTCATCAGTTGTATTCTCTAGCATGATACCTGGCACACAGTAGGTGTTCAGTGAACATATAAGGGAAAGCTCTTGGCTGGCGCCGTAGCTCAATAGGCTAATCCTCCTTCTGCGGCGCCGGCATATGGGGTTCTAGGCCCGGTTGGGGCGCCGGATTCTGTACCAGTTGCTCCTCTTCCAGTCTAGCTCTCTGCTGTGGCCCGGGAGTGCAGTGGAGGATGGCTCAAGTGCTTGGGCCCTGCACCTGCATGGGAGACCTGGAGGAAGCACCTGGCTCCTGGCTTCAGATTGGTGCAGCACACCAGCTGCAATGCGCCAGCTGTAGCAGCCACTTGGGGGGTGAACCAACAGTAAAGGAAGACCTTTCTCTCTCTCTCTTTCTCACTATCTAACTCTGCCTTTCCAAAAAAAAAAAAAAAAAAAAAAAAAAAAAAAGAGAGAGAGAAAGCTCTGTGGCAATAGCACAATTCTAAACTCTTTGGCCATCCTGGTGCATGTACAGACCCTGATATAAAGAGTTAGCATTGCTTGAACTGCCATGATGTGTGTTCCTGGGAACATCTACAAGGGCCTCAGGTGCCTTCAGGTTGCTGTGTTTTTGTTTTTTTTTTTTTTTTTTTCTTCTATTTTTCTATTAGTAGGATTCCAGTATCCAGAACATCAAGCCCTATTTTCCCCAGCCCTACTTAGGAATTCTACCTTTTTTCCTGATTTTTCTGAGTGGGCCATTTAGAGTCCTGGTTTCACATATGGAGACCTGTTCTGAATCCTAGCCCTGTAGAAGGATTTTCTAATTTTGGATTTTTTTTTTTTTTTGGTGTTAATTGCCTGACTTCCTTAATTGCCCATTGTGGAGGCCTAGACTTGGGAGACTTATTTGGACTTCTTTCCATTTCTTGGATCCATTAATTTTTTTTTAAAGATTTATTTATTTATTTGAAATGTGGAGTTACAGAGAGAGAACGAGAGAGAGAGAAAGCGCGCGTGCGAAATATCGATGGATCTTCCATTCATCCACTGGTTTACTTTCTCAATGGCCACAACAGGTCTGGGCCAGGCTGAAGCCAGGAGCCAAGAGCTTCTTCTGGTTCTCCCACATGGGTGCAGGGGCCCGAGGACCTGGGCCATCCTCTGCTGCTTTCCCAGGTGCATTAGCAGGGAGCTGGATCAGAAGTGGAACAGCTGGGACTTGAACCAGTGCCCATATGGGCTGCCGGCATTGCAGGCCATGGCTTTAATCCACTGTGTCACAGCATTGGCCTTGGATCCATGGAATTTTTTAAAAATAAATTGTATTGTGTATATTTGAGGTTGGTAATATGGTGCTACAAGATATGTATCGATACAGTGAGGCACATTAACATATCCATCATCTCACATAGTTTTACTTTGTTTGCTTGATGAGCATAACTAAAATCTACTTTTTAACAAAAACTCTTAACATAATATAATTTTATTTTATTTATTTATTTTTTAAAGACATTTATTTATTTGAAAGCATTACAGAGAGAGAAGGAGAGGCATAGAGAGAGGTCTTCCATGCACTGGTTCACTCCTCAATTGGCTGAAACAGCTGGAGCTGCGCCAATCTGAAGCCAGGAGCCAGGAGCTTCTTCCAGGTCTCCCACATGGGTACATACTGCTTTCCCAGGCCATCACAGAGAGCTAGATCAGAAGTGGAGCAGCCGGGACTTGAACCAGCACCCATATGGGATGCCAGCACTGCAGGCGGCGGCTTTACCCACTACGCCGCAGTGCCGGCCCCAGTATAATTTTATTAAAGTTAGTTCTTGTGTTGTACATGAGATGTGTAAGCACGCTCACACCACACATCTCCTATTCTGTGTCCTTTGTCTTACCTCTCCCCACTTCCTCCGCCTGCCTCTGTGGTAACCTCTGTTTAACTCTCCAAGGTCCTCAAGTCCTCTGTTCTGCATCAAAGAGCCCTCATGTGATGTAGCTATGAATTCACAACCCCATGCAGGATGTGGCGAGGAATGTCATCTCCTTTCCTTTCCTTATTTCTGTTTTAAAAAGATTTATCTTATTTATTTGAAAGGCAGAGGGAGAGAGGGAGGGAGGGATGGGGAGGAGAAGGGAGGGGAAGGTGAAGGGGAGAGAGAGAGAGAGAGAAAGAGAGAGAGAATGAGAATGAGAATATGAGTCTTTTATCTGCTGGTTCACTCCCCAAATAGCCACAAATTAGGAGCCTAGCACTCCATCCAGGTCTCCCACTTGGATGGTGGGGACCCAAGTGGTCTACCTTCCACTGCTTTCTCAGGTACATTAGCAGGCAGCTGTGACTCAAATCATCACTCTGATATGGGATGCCAGAGTTACAGGCAGTGGGTTAACCTGCTATGCCACAAGGCCGGCCCTTAATTATTTTCTTAATTCCACACTGAACCAGCCATGTGCCTTGCTGATACACAACTGTGTGTTATCTTTATTGGAGGTCACTCTACTCTTCCAGCTCATTTTGGAATTACAGAATTTTAAGTGGTGTAAAATACTTGAGGAGGTCTCTTCTGGTCTTGGTCAGTACTCCTTATCTGTGCCAAGTCCATGTGATTTGTTGAAACTATGACACTTGGCTTCTGTTACATGCCTGTTACATGTGATCATTTTCTCTAGGGCTGAAAGTCCAGTTTGCTGAATCCCCAGGCTCCCTGGCCTGCCATGCAGTCGTTTACTGCAAAGTCCTGCCAAGTCTTGCAGGTTCTGTTGGGGTGTGAGTTAGCAACCAAACCTGTTCCTGAGGATCCCATCTGTTTCCCTGTGTGGTGGGACCTTTTCCTCTTGATGTTTCCTCCTTTAGCGCCCACCTTTGGGTACCCATCAATCTTTTTTTTCCTTCTCCAGGATACCTAGAGTCACCTAGGCAGGCAGAGTGGATAGTGAGAGAGACAGAGAGAAAGGTCTTCCTTTGCCGTTGGTTCACCCACCAATGGCTGCTGTGGCCGGCGCACCGTGCTGATCTGAAGCCAGGAGCCAGGAGCTTCTCCTGGTCTCCCATGGGGTGCAGGGCCCAAGCACTTGGGCCATCCTCCGCTGGCCTCCTGGGCCACAGCAGAGAGCTGGCCTGGAAGAGGGGCAACCGGAACAGAATCCGGCACCCTGACCGGGACTAGAACCCGGTGTGCCGGCGCCACAAGGCGGAGGATTAGCCTAGCGAGCCGCAGCGCCAGCCTCTTGTTAGTCTTATGTTTTTGTAAAAGCCAGCGGGGCAGGGAGATGCTTTCAGGAATGTTGGCTTTCTGCTTTACAAACACTGAGGAAAGAACAAACATAGGTCTGGCTTGTTTCTTAGGATAAGAGAGGACAGAAATTCAGGTTCCAGAGCACAAATGCACACTTGCTCTTGTAACTCTCAATGCATGAATGTCTCAGTAATTCATCCCACCATAATAGTAAACTGGAATGCGATGGATCTCCTGGCATCAGATAATTCCGGAAACCACTGTGGTACAACTTCTCAGGACCTCGGTGGCTGCAGGCAGAGGGCTCCTAAATCTGGCTGTGTCAGGAAGGATATCTCTGTGGATCAGGAGGAAAACTTCTTGTAAACCCAACGGGTACACACCTTTTAAGGTAAACATCTGCACAGGCCTGTGGAATGTTCCAGAACCTTTCTTCTTTCTTTCTTTCTTTTTTTTTTTTTTTTTTAAGATTTATTTATTTATTTGAAAGGCAGAGTTACAGAGAGCAGAGGCAGAGAGAGACAGACAGTTGGAGAGAGATCTTCCATCTGCTGATTTACTCCCCAGATGCCTACAGCTAGCTGGGGCTAGGGCAGGCCAAAGCCAGGAACCCAGAACTCAATCCATGTCTTCTACATGGGTGGCAGGGACCCTGGCACTTGAGCCCTTATCTGCTGCATCTCAGGATGCGTGTTAGCAGGAGGCAGAGGAGTTAGAAGCAGAGCCTGGACTTGAATTCTGGGATTCAGATATGGGATGTGGGGGTCCCAAGTGGTGCATTGACCACTGCATCAAACTCCTGTTCTTCCAGAAGCTATCTCTTAGCAGTAAATCGGAGTTTGGTAAGATGGTGGCTTACTGACCAGACATATTCCTATTTAAAGACCATACAGTCTAATTCTCCTTATGAAATAGACCAGATTGCATGCATGAATCTCTCTACAGGGAAGATTTAGCTTAATTTGGATATCAAACAAATCTGGCCCAACAGACATCTACTGAGCAAGTTCAGGGTGTCAAGTTCTGAAAGGTTCAAAGGGCCTCAAGGAACTCCTGGTGTAATGGGGAAAACAGCACCAAACTTTTTTAGTCCCAGGTGATAAAATATATATAAAAGGCTCCGAGAGCATAGCAGAAGAGCCAATAGAAAATTCAGAGAGGAAATGACATTACTTTGGGTTGTGAAGGACACAAAATATTTTCCAGGTGGGGATGAGAGACAGAGGGCATTCCTGGAAGAGGAACAGCAGAGCCAAGGCACAGGGTAGATCCTTGCTGTGGGGGAGCATGTGTGCACTAGTGCATGCCTTGGGAAGCAGGGAGTAGGAGCTGGTCAGATTGATTTCGGAGGAGAACTGCAAAAAGTAGAAGTTGTTTCTCTAAATCTAACCCGGTATTGTAACTAGCAAGTAAATCTGTCTACCATTTCAAATACAGATACTATGATGCTGACATCACAAACATTTGTTGTGCTCTTCCCATGTAAGGAGCTAAGTGTATTTTAGGGATTATTTCATTTGATTCTTACAATATCCCATGAGTAGGTTCTGCTGTTGTCTTCATCTTATAGTTGTTCTCTGTGTTCACACATGTATTCTCTACTATTGCAATATTCCAAGTATCTAAGAAACTCACAAATCCCTGTGTGACTCCTAGAGAGTCACATAGTTATTTTTTTCATTTTCTTTAGTTTTTTAGAGGAAATAAAAAGCACTGCTTTGGGGCAAATTGAAGTGACCCAGCATGGTGTCCACTTAAACCTGTTGCTATACCACAGGACATTTTGACCTCATCATTTTGGCCTCTCTTTTTGAGGAGAATTGCTCCTGTTCTTTTGACTGAGAACATTTTGAATTCAAGACCTTTAATTAGAATTATATCAACTTAGATGGACTTTCCATAGAGAAAATGTTTTCTGGAGTGAATTCCATTAAGCCAATTTAATCTCTTGATCAATTTTGTACATAGCACAGTTAGACTGTTTCCAAAAATGTTAACTCTACTGAAATTATTGTCATTTAGATCAATTCTTGTCCAATTAAGACCTGAAACAAAATTTGATGTATTGATTATTGTCCATATAAAATTTTACTGATCTTGGCTCCTATCTGTGTAGTAGTCATTATTTCTATCAAGTCTTTTTTTCCCCTGGGTCAAAGTTTACACATGAAATTTTTTAAGAAAGAAAGTCAGACTCTGTTGCCAAATTGTACTGAATAGGTTAGCATGATGCTTTAGCTGTTGATTACTTATGCCAGTAGGTTAAAAATCATGCCTATTATGAACTGAATGAAAATAATGATACTTTGTATTCATTTCTTTTGTGAAAATTGTAAAATTTTTTATGCACATGTATTTGCAACAGAGGAGAAGCAGAGGAGGAGAAGAATGGAAAGGAAATAAGAGAGCAAGAGAGATACTGAGAGGGCATAATATTTAGAGAAAGGAATATATATTGTTTGCAGAGCTCTCCACTATTTTTGGAATCTAAACCTCCAAGAGGTCAAAATGGACAGGATATGAGAGTAGCATTTATCACTGGGGCTGAGAAAGGTTGTCCTGAGCAGGGGCAGGCGCTGGAGGAGCTAGCAAGGAGCCTGGACGAAGAGTCTGAACCCTGAAAGAGCATCAGAGGCAGCATCCAAGATACTGGTGACAGACATGGCTCCCTGGATTTGCTAAAAAACAGAGCGAGGAAACCCTAACCGTACCCTTTTCTGCACATTATCACCAGCATCACTTGACGTCATCTGCAGCTGAAGGTCTGATGTCTTCCTAGTTTTCAAGACTGGATGCCATTTTATGTTTTTTCTGCTATATCTTGTAAATCTAGGAGTGAAGAGGACCAGTTCCTTCCAGGGCCTCCTTTTAAACAAATATTTATTTGAGGGAGAGAGAGAGAGAGAGAGAGCGAGCGAGCTGGTTTACATCCCCCCCAGCCCCCTACCCTGATGCCCCCAGTGGACCCCGGCTGGGGCTAAAGCTGGGATCTGGAAACCGAATCCAGATCTTCCATGTGGGTGGCAGAAACTCACTCACTAGAGCCATCAGCACTGCCTCCCAGGGGCTGCGTTAGCAGGAGGCTAGAATCTGAAGCCAGAGCTAGGTGTTGAACCTAGGTACTCTGATATGTGATGTGGGCATCCTAGGCCAAACACCCACCTCCATCTAGCACCTCCTTTTAAAATGAATAACTCTACTTTTTAAATGTAGAATTCTGAATCCTTCACAATTGATGCCACCCTCCAGCCTCCACTCTCACACTCCATTCCCACGTATGCTTTACTAGAACTTTTACTGTGTGCGGAGATCTTTGACGCTTGTATGTTTGTCCTCATGTTAGCTTTACGTGGAATTCCGTTTCATCCCCTTAGCCCTAAGCAACTCGTATCCTTCCCAAAGGGACTTTCTCTTCTGTGCATTAAGTAGAGGGACAGAAGAGATACGGGAGTGTGAAGCACAGAAGTGACTGGGCTACCTGTGTGCTGGGAGCAGACAGATGAGGGTTTGCAGATAATCAGGGACCTGGAGGGATAGTAAGAGAAACAGGTTATTGGGAAATATTGGAGAAATAGGGTGGTCTGGGAGAGGCTAGGGAAGGCTTAAGCTTAGACTTGGACTTGGACTTAGTTTAGGAACTGTGAGGGAATGAATGAAGAACTGGGTGAGACTCAAGCAGTAGAGATTAGGGTTAGGGATGGTCAGTAGTGGCCCCCTCTCTTCTTTACAGTACTTCCATGTGAGACCCAAATGCCGCCCTGAATGCATTCGGTACTTGGTGTGGTCTCTCTTGCCCCCTGCAGTCTGTGAGCTCCTTTCTCAGTCTTGGAACATGGTTGGGAGGAATATGCAAGGACTGAACCTCCCTTCATTGGAGGGGGAGGGGGCAACTCTGGTTAGAAAGGGTGGAGCTGATAGGCAGGGCCCCTCCAGTCTCTTCAGAAGGCACCTGCTCATTTCCCCCCCAGGACAATGCTCAGTGCTTTCATCCGCAGTTACTTTCATCTGGAGTTACAAATACGAGGTAAATCCAGCTGCTGTGGCAGCGGCTGCGGCTGCGGCTGCGGCTGCGGCGGTGATCGGGGGGTGGGGTGCACTTGGAGAACAAAGTGTCTTGTGGCTCGTGACCCTGTGTTACCTGAGGTAAGCCACATGGTCTTTCTAGCCTCAGAGTCTGCATCTTAAAAATGGGCATCATAGTTCTTTCAGGGCCGTTGTGATAAGTAAATGTGGTTCAATACATTCAGTGTTTATTTTTTCTATTTAGACTTCAATTAAGTGTCAATTGATTTTTGTGTCTGCTATAAGATTGCAATTTAACTTAATTTTTTCTTGAGTGAATAGACAATTGTACCACAACAGCATTTATTGAATAGGTCCCTCCTGCTTTCATCAATGAGAAATTTCATTTTTATCAGACGCTGAATTCTGATCTATTTCTGGAGTCTCAAATTGTGCTCCATTCATACATAGGCCTATTCCTGGACTAGTATTATATTGTTTTGTCATTATGAGTTCGTAATATGTTGTGATATGTGGTCCCTTACTGTTATTCTTCTATCTCAAGAATTTATTGACTATTGTTAGGCATACAGTTTTTTTTTTCCCCAGATGAAACCTTTTATAGAATTACTAAGTTCCAAGAATATTGG
This sequence comes from Oryctolagus cuniculus, assembly GCF_964237555.1. Taxonomy (NCBI): domain Eukaryota; kingdom Metazoa; phylum Chordata; class Mammalia; order Lagomorpha; family Leporidae; genus Oryctolagus; species Oryctolagus cuniculus. The sequence goes on along the minus strand of NC_091450.1, from coordinate 13,952,902 downwards.
GCTCCATTGTAACCATTTACAGTCCACTCACAGATTCAAGGATGAATGGCCTCTCTTTAGAATAGTGACTTTTCCTAATTAGAAGAATGGCATATGTTTCAATTAGGTTTTCTTTTTTGACTTTTCATTTTTTAAAGATTTATTTATTTATTTGAGAGGCAGAATTAGAGAGAGAGAGAGGGAGAGACAGAGAGAGAGATGTCTTCCACTTGCTCGTTTATTCCCCAAATGGCCACGATGGCCGGAGCTGGGTCAATCTGAAGCCAGGATCTCCCTGGTCTCCCATGTGGGTACAGGAGTCTGAGCACTTGAGCTGCTTTCCCAGACCACTAGCAGAGAGCTGGATCAGAAGTAGAGCATCTGGGACATGAACTGGCACCCATATGGGATGCTGGTGTGTAGGCTGCTACTCCACAGCACCGGCCCCAGGCTTTTGATTTTTTATAAAGAGTTCTTTCACGTTTCTAGCCAAAAGTTCTGCTGGGGGGTGGGCATTGGAGACAAAGGCATCCCATATCAGAGTCTCGGGTTTGAGTCCTGGCTCTGCCTCCAGTTCCCAGCCTCCTGCTAATGCACACCCTGGGAAGTAGCAGGTGATGGTGCAAGTACTTGGTCCCTGCCATCCACATGGGAGACTTGGGTTGAGTTCCCAGCTCCTGGCTTTGGCTCCAGGTGGGCACCATTGTGGCTATTTGGAGGAATGAACCAGTACATGGGAGCTCCCTCTCTGTATCTTTCAAATAAAATGAAAAAGAAAAAAGTTCCGGGTAACATATGTTATGAATGGTATCTTCATTTTGCTTTCCAACTAGATACTTAACAAATCCATGTTGAACAGTGATTCTGTCTCACACCACGTTCCTTCTCTCACAAACAATCATCACAGGAGCCACCAGGTGATGACTTTGTATGACTTTGCTTCCTGGGAACATTTAGCGAGGTCAAGAGAGGATACCACTGCATGGCCAGGTGCACCCTCTCTGGGACTGGCAGGATTATGCAGACAGCTGGGCTCTTCTGACCTCACTGGGGTCTCGGAAGCAAGGCTCAGGAATGGAAAAGGAATCAGAGAAACAATGTCCTTTGATCCTGGGTAAGAAAGGTGGCTTTCAGAAACAAGGGATGCATCTTTTTGCAGCTAATGTTGAATCTAAGGGGCCACCTAATCAAAATCTTCAATTCAGGCTGAGCGTGAGCCACACAGTTAAGTCAACAAAAGCAGCCAGGTGTGGAATGGAACACGGAGCTTTTCTGTGGCAAGGATGGAGGGAGGTTGGTGCTGGCAGCTGTGAGCTCAGGTGCAGTTAAGGTAACCAGTCAGTTTGAACACCACAGAGAGGAGTTAGCAGGTAACGGGCAAGATTAGAAGTGACATTTGTCTAACTTTGAAGACAGGGTCCTTTCTCCTATCTCAAGGACATCCCCAGGTACCTCTGTCTCCTTATTCCCTTATAAACATTTGCCCTCTATTTATTTCCTTTCCTTCTTCCACTTGCCCTCCATCCACCTCTTTCTTCCATCTTCTGTTTAACCCTCTACTCTGTTACTTTATTTTGATGGTAGAGGTTGACCAGGAGGCTCCCCAGTTCTAAAGTAGGAAACTTCAGAGTTCAAAGTAGGGGGCAGCCCCTTGGACAGGAGAGAAACATCTTCTTCCTCCTTTATCTCACATCTGCTCCCTCCTAAGTGGCTTTGTATAAAGGCTTTGGGCCAACTGTGGCATCAGATTGTTGCACAAATGACAGATAACGTGAAAATAGCCTCATAACCCGGAATAACAAATATGCACACTCCTGTTCATCTCCTGCAATGTCCTGTATGAGCTGAGCCTTTCCATCTAATTCCAGGCAGATGGTGCAATTTTCTTGTCCTTTCTCATGCTCATGAGGATAAGGGTGCTGTCATTTTAACTGTACTCTTTGCTTCACATTGTAATTGTTCCGGTTACACTGACACTTGATAGAACATCTGTAATTAACATGTCGCTCATGGTGGCACAAAGGAGGGGGGTAACATGGAGGGATTTTTTTTATTGAGATAGAAATTTAACAACCCATTCAAAGACTCTTTGAGCACTTCCTATGCACAAATTATTGCTTAGGACTGGGGCTGCAGAGCTGAGCAAATGATCCTTAGCTTCAGGAGCACAGGAGATAGCAGACAGTAATTGTCAAAAGAGGACAATGCAACGTGGTTAATGTGATAAGGAAAATGTTCACAAAAGTCTCCGACAATAGGTTGGAGTTAGAGAAAATGTATTTGCAGTACATTTGATAGATAAAACTGTACAATGAGCTCTCATAAAGGAGCCATATGCTAACCCCCAACAGGAAAATGGAAAAAGGAAAAATAGAGATCATCAAGGTGGGCAATAATTGTATGTTCATAAGAATGAAATACCGTGGTGATTATTTTGGTGCAGTGGGTTAAGCCGTCGTTTGGGACCCCCACATCTTACACTGGAGCGCTTGGGATTGAGTTCTGCCACTGCTTCCAATCCAGCTTCCTGCTAATGTGCACCCTGGGAGGCAGTAGGTGATTGCTCAAGTACTTGGGTCCTACCACCCACATGGGAGCCCTGTATGGAATTCCTGGCTCTTGACTTTGGCCTGTCTCTGCCCTGGCTGATGCAGGCATTTGGAGAGTAAATCAGCAGATAGAAGATCTCTCTGTTTCTCCCTCTCTTTTTGTCACTCTGCCTTTCAAATAAATAAGCCAACAAATGAATGAATAAATAAGTAAAATGAGATACTATTTTACCGCTGCTAGACTGGCAAAAAAAAAAAAAACCCTCTAGAGCTGGCAAAGGTGCTGGAATAAATGTATATTCTCATACATCACTGGCAGAAATATGATATTGGAGGCCATATTCATTCACTGTAAATACATATACTGTTTGTCTTGATATGTCCTATTTTTGGTAACCCATCCCATGTAAAGGCAATAAAACTAGAAACAAATAATCATGACCCTTTAATGTTGACTCAGTTAGATTTATGACTGCTGGAGCATATCTATTACATATTGTAAATTAGAGGAATGAGTGGCATAGAAAGGTTTATAATATGATACTTCTTTTAGGTAAAAATAATCACAAAACCTGTGTTGTGTGTGTGTGTGTGTAATTGGGTATGAAGAGTGAGTGAAAGGATACACTCCAGGCTATTAACACCAATGATTTTTGTGGAAAAGGAGAGTTATTAAGAGAGACTATGTTTTCTTTATACGTTTTTAAAAAATTGGTTTTAGATCTTGTGCCTCTGAGAAAGTGGAGTAATAATATTCTCCTGTTCTCCTTGCTGAAGGGAACTAAAAATCCTATGGACATCACATGTCAAACAAACATCAGAAGACTCATCAGTAGGTGGAGGGAAGGCAGACTGGCTATGGACCAAGGAATAACATTGGTGAGTTCGCCTGGTTTTCTTTCTTTTTTTTTTTCCAAAGATTTATTTATTTATTTGAAAGTCAGAGTTACACAGAGAGAGAAGGAGAGGCTGAGAGAGAGAGAGAGAGAGAGAGAGAGAGGTTTTTCATCCGCTGGTTCACTCCCCAATTGGCTGCAATGACCGGAGCTGCACCAATCTGAAGCCAGGAGCCAGGAGCTTCTTCCGGGTCTCCCACATGGGTGCAGGGGCCCAAGGACTTGGGCCATCTTCTACTGCTTTCCCAGGCCAAAGCAGGGAGCTGGATAGGAATTGGCAGCCTGATCTCGAACCAGCGCCCATAGGGGATGTTGGCGCTTCAGGCCAGGGCTTTAACCCACTGCACCATAGTGCTGAGCCCACCTGGTTTTCTTTTGATTGCATCTATTCCTTACTTGGGACTGAAGAATCCAACAACCCAGACATGTTAATGAGAGAAGAAAAACAATGCCCCACTAAAAGCCTGGTAATTTTTGCCAAAGAACCAAGAAAACAGCAACCCAGCAAGATAGAAAACTTCAGAGAATCACCAATTGACACCACAGGAAAATTGTAGCCCCATCCCTAACCACTAGCAAAGGCTGAGTAAGGAGCTTTGACGTCCACTTTTGTGAGACTCTTAACAAACTACGAGTCCCCAGCAGTGGGGTGGCAACAGAGAAGGCAGACTGGGGAGCTGCGACGTCGTCTTCCAGGGAGGGGGAACTTCTGGCCTACAGGCCATGTAAGGCCTGCAGAATCATTCAGTCTGGCCCTGCCAAGGCAACCACAGGTGGGACTTGAAATTCAACGAATCTATAGCAGACTGATTTTTAAGTTAAAAATTTTGTATGGACCACAAATGATGTTATCGATATGCAAATGGCCCTTGGCAGAAAAAGGTTTCCTACCCATGCTGGGAAGCAAGACTCCCCACTCCCACCTTAGAGCTTCAACAGGCTTCAATGTGGAAGGCCTGGATTCCATTCCACCCCCTACCTGGCGGTGGTAAGAGGCCCTCCTCTTTCCCCTCTGGGGTCACTGGTATTTCCATAACAAAACACCTAAGTCTGGGTTATTTATGAAGAACAGAAATTTGCTTTCTCACAGTTCTGGAAGCTGGGTACTCTCCAGTGGAGGCAGGTGCAGGTTCAGCTGTTGGGTGAGCGCTACCTCCTGCAGGGGGAGGGGCAATGTGACTTCACATGGTGGAAGGGAGAAAGGAAAGCCAGCAACATGTGATGTGGAGTCTCTTTTATAAGGGCCTTAATTCCAATAATGGAATTATTGAGGTGCCCTCAAGGGCTGATTGTTGATTTAAGACCCATCTCTTCATGCTATCACACTGGAGGGTTCACGGTACACATTCAAACCCTAGCAAGAGGGGTATAAGAGAAGGCCTAGTGGAGAGTCCTGACCTTTGACATTGCCACTTCTATCGGAGTGTCAATGGAGACCACAGGAGGCTTGTAGGAACTCTTACCTCTAACAGTAATGAGACATGGATGTCAGTGAAGACTGAATAAGGAAACTGTATTCCCAGTGCCATCTTGGGATGAGCCGATGTACCTTCTTTTGTCTCTGGAGAGATACTAATAAAATACAATTAAAACAGCAGGTTAAAATAAGATCCAAAGTCTGATAATACAAACACGTCCAGGTTTCAACTGAAAATTCCTCATCATATCAAGACCCAGGAAGATCACAAACCGAATGAAAAGACAGTTAATGTCAACAGCAAGATGCTAGAGATGTTACAATTGTCTGGCAGATACTTTGAGGCAGCCAGGATAAAAATGCTTCTGCAGCAATCATAGACATTCTTGAGACAAATGAAAAACTAGACTCCGAAAAGAAATAAAAGGTCTCAGCAAAGAAGCAGCAGCCGTAAGGAGAACCAAATGGACACAACAGAGTGGAAACTGCAGTTGCTGAGACACAAAACTTAGTGAATGGACTAACAGCAGAGTGGAGGGCACGGAAGGATCTGTAAACCAGGAGACAGAGGAGGGGCCGGCGTTGTAACATGGTGGCTTAAGCCACTGCCTCCAATGCTGGCATCCCAAATGGGCACCCATTCAAGTTCTGGCTGCTTCACTTCTGATCCAGCTCCCTGCTAATGCACCTGGGGAAGCCACAGATGATAGAGTTCTAGGCCCCTGGCTTTGGCTCAGCCCAGCTCTGGCCAATCTGGCCTATTTGGGGAGTGAACCAGTGGATAGAAGATCTTTCTCTTTTTCTGTCTCTCCCTCTGTATAACTCTGTCTTTCAAATACATTTTAAAAAGAAGATGGAATAATAGAAAGTTCCCAATCTGAACAAAAAGTAAAATGGACTGAGAGAAATGAACAGAACCTCAGGAACCTGTAGGACTTGGAATATTATAATACAAGGCATCTAACATTGATGACATGAGAGCCACAGAAAGAATAGAAAAAGGATAGGACAAAGAAATGTACTTACAGAAATAATGGCTAAAAAAATAAAATAAAAAAAGAAATAATGGCTAAAACTTCTCAATTTGGCAAAAGTCATAAACCAGCAGGTTTAATAAGCCAACTTGATGGGATTGTATTGGAATCCCCATCACCTTTCTAACTCCACCATTTGGGGCAAGTCTGATTGAGCATGTCCCAAATTGTATATCTCCTCCCTCTCTTATTCCCACTCTTATATTTAACAGAGATCACTTTTCAGTTAAATTTAAACACCTAAGAATAATTGTGTGTTAATTACAGAGTTCAACCAATAGTATTAAGTAGGACAAAAATTACTAAAAGGGATGAAGTATTAAGTTGTTCATCAACAGTCAGGACAAGGGCTGATCAAGTCACCATTTCTCATAGTGTCCATTTCACTTCAACAAGTTTCCTTTTTGGTGCTCGGTCAGTTGTCACCAATCAGGGAGAACACTTCATGTGTTTGTTTTTTTTGAAAGGCAGAGTGGACAGTGAGAGAGAGAAACAGAAAGAAAGGTCTTCCTTTTCCCTTGCTTCACCCCACAGTGGCTGCTGCGGCCTGCGTGATGCGGCCAGCACACCGCGCTGATCTGAAGGCAGGAGCCAGGTGCTTCTCCTGGTCTCCCATGGGGTGCAGGGCCCAAGCACTTGGGCCATCCTCCACTGCACTCCCTGGCCACAGCAGAGAGCTGGCCTGGAAGAGGAGCAACCGGGATAGAATACTGCACCCCAACTGGGACTAGAACCTGAGGTGCCGATGCCGCAGGTGGAGGATTAGCCTATTGAGCCGCGGCGCTAGCTTTACGTGTTTTTATAACCACATCCAATAATCTTATAAATTTTGCTTCAGTTGTCAAACATGATTGAGAAAACTGAGCAAATAAAATATGTTTCTCCATATTTTTGTTTACCATAGTCTTTCTTTTTTTTGTAATATCCCAAGATTCTTTCTTTTATCCTGTCTTTTCTGTTTACAGAAATTTCTTTTTTGGGGAGGGGTCTATATTATTTTTTAAATTTTTATTTATTTGTTTTCATTGTATTTGAAAGGCAGAGAGAGAGAGATCTTGGATCTACTGGCTCACTTACTTGCAACAGCCTGGGCTTTGCCACGGTAGAGTTAGAAACACGCCAGGGGATTCCAATTCAATCCTATCAAGGTGGCATGTACCAATGCCATCTCACTAGTCCAAGTGATCAATTTCAGTTCACAATTGATCATAATGATAGGTCTAAGAGTCAAGGAATCACATAAACCAGACCAGTGTCTGCTAATACTATCTGATAAAATTAAGAAGGAGAGAACAATCCAACATGGGAAGCAGACTCATAGAATGGTAGATGCCCTAGACAACATTCTGGCCTCAGAATTAGCTCTTAAGGCATTCAGATCTGGCTGAAGAGCCCATGAGAGTATTTTAGGCATGGAAAGCCAAGGCACTCTGGCAAAAAAAAAAAAAAAAAAATCTTAAATGAAAGATCTCTGCGGGTGAGATCCCAGTGGAAAGAATGGGCCATCAAAGAAGGAGGTACCTTTCTCTGACCTTGTTTAAATAAAATTGGAGTCCGCGAACTCAAAATGCTTCCATAGCCTTGGCAACTCATGACAAGAGCCTATAGTGATTACTGACACCATAAATAAGAGTGTCAAATTGTTAAGTCAACAACAGGAGTCACTGTGCACTTACTCCTCATGTAGGATCTCTGTCCTTAATGTGTTGTACAATGTGAATTAACGCTGTAACTAGTGCTCAAACAGTATTTTACACTTTGTGTTTTGGTGTGGGTGCAAACTGTTGAAATCTTTACTTAATTTATACTAAATTGATCTTCTATATATAAAGATAATTGAAAATGAATCTTGATGTGAATGGAATGGGAGAGGGAGTGGGAGATGGGAGGGTTGCGGGTGGGAGGGAAGTTATGGGGGGGGAAAAGCCATTGTAATCCATAAGCTGTACTTTGGAAATTTATATTTATTAAATAAAAGTTAAAAAATAAAAACACATAAAGGAAATATTAAAAAGATTGTATTGAAGGGTGAAGGAATGGAAAGGAAAGCAAGTTTTCTCTTCTTCACTTGAGCTGGTAAATGTACGACACTAGTAGACTGTGGTAAATTATGACATAATTAATACTACCAGCTATCACAAGACACTCCTACAAAGAGATATGCACTAAAAACAACCCATGTGGTAAGTCAAAGTGGAATCTAAAAAGATCCTCAAATAACATGCAGGAAGGCAGGAGGAAGAAAACAGAGACCAACTGAGAGAAGAAACAGGAAACAAAAAGACTCATGCCTTATTAAATCAGTAATTATATCAAATATAAATGATTAAGTACATTAAGAGCAAGAGATTTGTAGAGTGGATTAAAAAACAGTTATATGCTGCCTTCAGTGAACTTACTTCATATATAATGATATATGTAGATAGAGTAAAAGGGTGGAAAAGAAGATATGTCAATTAACCTACAAGTGTTAACTGAGGAACGTGGGAGTGATTACATTAATAGCAAATAAAGTAAACTTTAGAGCAGTTGGCAGAGACTGGATAATGAGAAAAGGGTTAATCCAGACGATTTTAAATTTAAAAGAAATGAAGTCATATTGAATGTGTTCTGCAACCAAGATGGATTCAAACCAGAGCCTACCTAATACAGAAAGTTCTAGCAAGTGCAGTGAGGCAAGAAAAGAAAATAAAAGTGTACAGATTGACAGGAAGAAATAGTGTGGTTCCTCTTTTCAGATGACAAACTTGAATACAAGGAAGCTTCAAAAAGTTTATGGAAAATTCATATTATGAGAAAACTGCATGAATTTCAATTTTTTGGCAGCAAAATATTTAAATATTTATTCCATTTTTCAAAGAACTTTTTGAAGTGACCTCATGCAGAGAAAATCTCAAAGAATCTACAAACAAAACTCCTAGAGCTTAGCGAGTCAGTAAGATCTCAGGATACAAGATAAACTTACAAAACTCAGTTGTAATTTTATGTACTAGTGTCAGGCACATGGGCACTGGAATCAAAACTCAGTATAATCTCTAATCATCTCCCAAAATATTTAGTGTAAATCTAGCAAAACATGTGCAGGACTTGCGTGCTGAGAACTCTACAATGTTGACAAAGAAGTCAAATTAGACTTAAATATGTCAATGGATCCCAAACTTATAGGTTTATCTCAGTTTCCATAAAAATCCTAGCAAGGTATTTCATGGATATAGACAAGGTTATTCTATAATTTATAAAGAAAGGCAAGTAGTGAAAATATTATAAAAGAACAAAGTGGGAGGAATCTCTGATTTGAGACATTACATAGCTGTAGTAATCAAGACTGTATGGTGTTGGCTAAGTTAGAAATGAAACTTTAAAATTTTTTTCTAATTTGGAAATTAGGAACTTTAAAGAAATTCTAATTTGTCATAGATATTTTGCAAAATAGATTTAAAATGCTTTGAAAACAAAATTAAAAAAAGCCCAAAGACTTAGAAAATATCAGTTCAAAGGGGCTGGTGTGGCACAATGACTTAAGCTGCTGCCTGCAACACTGGCAACCTACATTGGAGCTCTGGTTCAAGTCCCAGCTGCTGCACTTCCAATCTAGCTCCCTGCTAATGTGCCTGGGAAGGCAGCAGAGGATGGCCCAAGTACTTGGCACCCTGCCACCCACGTGGGAGAGCCAAATGGAATTCCAGGCTCCTGGTCTCAGCCTATGCCAGCCTCAGCCATTGTGGCCATTTTGGGGAGGACATCAGTAGCTGAAAGATCTCTCTCTTTCTCTATAATTCTGCCTTTCCAATAAATAAATTAATTAAAAATATATCAGTTATATATTTTTTCAGGTTTGTAGACATAAAATTACTCATCCAAAAATTCTCTAAAAGTTTATAAATACACAATCTTTGCATTTCATTGTGGATTGTGGACTGGCAGCAAGTCCGGGAAGCAATTTGGAGTAGCACTGGGCTGGGTGAAAAGGCACTTCATTTAGCAGGGGTATAAAACACTGCATTAACCAGAAAAGGCGAAACCAGAGGAGGCCCAAGTGTGGCACTGATCCCAGGGGATCTTTGGGATACTTCAAGGGGTCTGCAAGATCAAAACAATTCATAATGAACTAAATCCTCTTCATTGTGATGCTGGCACTTCACATGGATCAGGGAGTGTCACCAAAGTCTATGAGTAGTCATGATAAAAAGGAATGTGGAACAAGCATTTGGCCTAGTGGTTAAGATGCCTGTTAAGACATCTGCATGCCACATCAGAGTGTCTGAGTTCAAGTCCAGTCTCCACTCTCATTCCAACTTCCTCCAAATGTGGATTTGGAGGCAGTATGGGATGGCTCAAGTAATTGGGTTCCTGCCACTCATGGGAGACCTGGACTGAGATTCCAGCTCACAGCTTCAGCCTTGGCCCAGCCCTGGCTGGTCTTTGTTGGCATTTGTGGAGTTAACCAGTGGATATAATCAATCAATCAATCAATCAATCAATCAATCTCTTTCTCTCTCTCTCTCTCTCTCTCTTAAAAACTAGAGTGATAGAGAGAGAAAGAAAGACAGAGATTGTCCATTCTGATGATTCATTCCCCAAATGGCCACAACAGTCAGGTCTGGCTGGGGTAGGTGGAAACCAGGAACCAGAAATTCCATCTGGCACTCCCTTGTGGGTGGCTGGGACTCAAGTACTTGGGCCATTATCTGCTACTTTTCCAGGCGAATTAGCAGGGAGGTGGATCAGAAGTGGAGCAGCTGGAACTCCAACCAGCACTCTGATATGGAGCTGCTGGCATTGCAAGTGATGGCTTAACCTGCTTTACCACAAGGCCAGCCCCAGGAGCTTGCTCTCTGTCTGTTTCTGTCTATCACTCTCTGTTTCTATGCCTCTCACATGACAATAATAATGATTTTTTTAACAACGCCAATTTCACTTGCAAATGTCCTTGATGTAGCACTAAAAAGTAAAAAATTTATTTAATCTTGAGCTTTGAGGATGCGTCATTTTTGTCTTAGGTGGTGAAGTGAGTTGTACACAGCACTCCTGGACACACCAAGATATGTCTTGATAAGAAGCACATATGCAACTGGGTTGCAAGCACAACATTAAAGAAATTTTTTCCCCAGAATGTAAAACAATGCCACTCTTCACTGAATTTTTGTTTTGGAAAATATGGTGACATTTAATGATCTGATTGCTTTAAAAATATAACACCATTTTTAAAAAAAAGATTTATTTGAAAGAGTTATAGAGAGGGAGAGGCAGAAGGAGAGAGAGAGAGAGAGAGTCTTTAATCCGCTTGTTCACTCCCCAAATGGCCACAACTGCCAGGGCTTAGCCAGGCTGAAGCCAGGAGCCAGGAGCTTCATCTGGGTCTCCCATATGGGCTCAGGGGCTCAAGTATATGGGCCATCTTCTGTTGCTTTCCCAGATGCATTAGCAGGGAGCTGGATCAGAAGTGGAGCATGTGGGACTCAAACTGGCACCCATATGGCATGCCAGCACTGCAGGCGTCGGCTTTAGCCACTATGGCACAGTACTGATCCCAGCAGCACCATTTTTACTTGACAAAATGATGACAAACTGGATTTTCAGACATAAGTGTTCGACGGCCTTGTCCTGAGAATGAATGAAAAGAGTCTATCGCTTGAAGGAAAGCAAGTTCCAGTGAGAAAATTCACCTTCTAGGCAAAAATTAGAGTTTTGAAAACTTGCATCTGCCACGGTGAGCTTAACAGCTTCCCAGTTTTCAGAGACGTTTCTAATGAGACTGGGGATAATAATTGCTGTGATTTAAAAGAAATGTTTTCTGATGAAATATGTCAACCTTTAGAGGCTCTGCATAGTTCAGCAAACCAATGTTTTCCAAATGGCCAATGAACGGTGTTGCAAAATCATGGAGGTAAAAGATCCATCAAACTGTAAGATAGATCAGTGTAGCAGAATATGAAATGTAGCAGAGTATGAAAAGTTCATTGATAGGAATTCATAGTCTACATTGCAAATAACCTTTAAGATAATAAGCACTTGTCAAGTGCTCCTGCAGTTTCAAAAGGAGAATATTCACTCTCACCTGGAAACATGATTACAATACTCTTCCCTCTTCAATTACACATCCACCTGAGGCTGGGTTTTCTTCATTTACTTCAACAAAGACAACACATCACAATAGGCTGAATATGGAAGCAAATGAGAAAATGTGGATCTTTTCTATTAAGTCATATGCTAAAAAGATTTGTAAAAATATGTAAAATAATACCTCTGTCCTCTGTAATATTTTTGTGTTAGAATAAAACATTCCATTTTTATTTATATTTTTATTATCCTTAAAGTTTTAATATATTTTTTATCATGCAATGGGTTATTATTTTTGAATGAGCAAGTAGATAAACATTTGACAGTTTTCTACTTTAACTTATAATCTGTTAAGCTTTCTAGTTATCACCCAGACTTTTCAAATTGTAGAGGGATTCTGAGATCAGAGTTTGAGAATGGCTGGTTTGCGCTGCTGTCCACCTGACGATGAGTTGCAGATGGGCTAAGCCTCTGCCTACAGAGCCAGCAGCAGTAGAAAACAGTCCAGGAGAGGCAGAGAGAGATCTTCCATCTGCTGGTTCACTCCCTACTTGACCGTAATGACCGGAGCTTTGCTGACCTGAAGCCAGGAGCCAGGAGCCTCCCCTGGGTCTCCCATGTGAGCGCAGGGTCTTAAGGGCTTGGGCCATCCTCCACTGCTCTCCCAGGCCATAGCAGAGATCTGGATCGGAAGTGGAGCAGCTGGAACTCAAACCGACACCCATATGGGATGCTGGCACTGCAGGCAGAGGCTTAGCCCACTATGCCACAGTGCCAGCCCCATAAATAAAATTTTAGAAAGGTTATTTCCCTGTCTCCTCTCCGCATATTTTCTACATATCTTAAAAGAGACCTGTTACTCTGTCTGCCTTTCAAATAATAATAAGAAGAAGGAGAAGAAGAAGGAGGAGGAAGAAGAAGGAAGAAGGAGTTAGTTTTTTTGTTCCCTGAGGAAATGATAACAAGATTTACATCATCAGTAACTCAGTGTGCCTGGTAAATGCTGCGTGATTCAGAGGGTGAGGTCGTGATGAGTTCTGTTCTGAAATTTGAGTTTGAGTTGCCTGTGGGCCATCCAGACAGGATGAGAATCGTAATAACAAGCACTTACAGCACTTTTACTTGGCAGCAAACATACTAACTCATTTATCACACAAAACAATCTTATGAAGAAGGTACTGTTATCCCCGCTTTGTAGTCAGGGAAACTGAGACAGGGGAGTGAAGTGACTCAGGATCGTCCGGCTGGCAGGTGGCAGACTCAGTATTGTGTCCCAGAGTTCACGCTCTCAGCGGCTGTGTTGTTCTGTCTTGGGATGCTTAACAGCTAGTTAGCAGTCTGAGTCTAGAGTTTGAAGAGAGCTCTGGGTTATTCCACACATCAGAGTTGTCTGTTCTCAAATTCTATCAGAAAGCCCTTAACTCCATAGGAGTAATGGTTCCCCCTCTGTCTGGCCACACCGAGAGCTGCAAGATTAAGCAAATAGCACTCATGTCCCAGTCTGATGGCCCATATGAAGGTATGACAGTTCCTCCTAGAATTCTCCATTTTCTGGCTGGAGAATCCAACCTATCCCAAGCATGGCTCTGAGAGCCACCAGAACCTTTAAAACAGTGGAAGTCTGTGAAAAAGTGTGGCTAGCCTCCAAGGAAGTGCAGGAATTTACCTTCTTTGAGCTGAGTCTGGATGAGCCCATGCAGTGACTTGCACAACTCCAGGGGGCATCACCCACACTGCTTTCTGTTTAAATGAGGGACTCTGGAGTTGCTTTGCGTGCGACATGCTTTGTTTCCACCCATTAGCAAGTTTCTCATTTTGTTCTGTGTTTTGGGCCCTATGTTAATATTTGACATACCTTCTTGAGTTAACTTCATGATGGACGTCCTCAATTCTGCCCATACCTCATCAAACAGGAATTAGAATCTAACTTAAGCTCATATTAAATTCCGGGGCTTCGGATTCAGTGTTGCCAGCTGATAGTGTAGGTGCCTGACTCAGTGTCTGAGGAGGGTAGAAGTGAGAGAAGGAAAGAAAGCTCTCAGATTCCATGGGTGGCTTCTGCCGGTAGCTGGGGTGGAGGGGTGTTGACACCTGCTTTCTTAGTTTATGGGTCCTTAGATGGGAAGTAAAGAGAATGGCCCCAGGAGTTTAGTGTAACCTCAGGTTCCCTGAGAAGCCTCTCTAGAGTCAGGATAAAATTCACAGGAGATTTATTTCATGATGTGCTGCAGTGTCCTTGGTTTATGGCCTAATTCAACCAAAGACAGAGCCATCAAAGCAAAATGGACAAATGTGAAATGCCAGGACATCTCACGGAAACAAAAGCTTTATTTCTTCCAGATTCAGATCCATGTGTGTAGCATACTTCCTTTGTTCCTGGCTTTTTCATAACATGCTTTTTGAAGTAATTGTTTGTATTCTGGATGCTAACTGCCTGGTTGTTCCTGAGACCTTTGGCATGCTGGGTTCACCTTGTCCTTTGAAATTGAAATGTGATTGGTGTAAACACTAGAGTCCCAGGAGAAAAGGAATGCATCCTCTATTTATGTAGCTGTGGGCTAGATGAAGGAGCCAAGAACTGAAGCACTTGGAAGGAGTAGCAATGGGGAGACACTACCACCTTCGGGCCGGAAGAGGAAGGGATGGGAAAGAGAAGAAATATTACTGTGATCTCAAAGAGCCGTGGAAGTGAGAGGGGGTGAGCCAGCCAGGAGTGATAGCAGTGGATGGGCCAAGCCAGGACCCCACTGGGGACCAGACATAAGTACCCAACCCTCTCTTTCCTTCTACCCTCTGAGCTCTCTCTGCTGCCTTCCAGTGGCTCCCTCCCTCCACTGAGGGTAAGGCAGAGGGTGAGGGGTACCCGGAGATTGAATCTGTAGAGGTTGGCGTTTCCTAAGCAGAGCAAAATGGAACCAGCACAAACCTCAAGTCCATATGCAGTGGAAAACCTGTTTTTCCCAGGAGTTCTTAGGGAGTTTATGCTAGAAGCAGGAAAGGAGACCCCAAAAGAAGTCAGGCTATCTGCTGTTACAAGCACCATCTCCATCTTTCAGTGCTGTAAACTCACACTTTATTTCTGCCAAGTAAGCGATATGTGCCGAGAGGTCAGCCCCATGTGGTCACTCAGTGGTTCACATTGGTGGTGCTCGTCTTTTTGTAGACTCCAAAGGGGACATGGGACCTTCTCCATGCTGGGGCTGAGAGAGAACCATGCGTGTGCTTTTCACTGGTTCATCCTGGACGTGACAAACATCATCTCCATTTAAACTGTTGGTCATCTCTTATTTTTTCCCTTTAGTTCCCTATGCAAAATCACTGCCTCAGTCCTTTGAATTTCTCTGCCTCCTGTCTGACTTAGTGCTAAATTCCTATTCATTTATTTTACAAAGTAGTTCAGTTATCTCTCTCTCTTTTTAAAAAGATTTATTTTATTTATTTGAAAGAGTTCCAGAGAGAGGTCTTCCATTCACTGGTTCACTCCCCAAATACAACAGCCTGAGCTGAGCCAATCTGAAGCCAGGAGCCAGTAGCTTCTTCTGGGCCCCCAACATGGGTGTAGGAGCCCAAGCACTTGGGCCATCCTCCTCCACTGCTTTCCCAGGTGCATTAACAGGGAGCTGGATCTGAGTGGAGCAGCCGGGACTCAAACTGGTGCCCATATGGGATGCCGATGCTGCAGGCCGGGACTTTAACCCACTGCACTGCAGCACCAGCCCCTCAGTTTGTTCTTACCCCGGGTTCACCTGTTTTTATGTAGAATGCCTCTCTTCAAAGGCAATAATACCTATTAAAGGATGTTTGTATGAAGGGATGGAAGTGGACGTTTGGTGCAGGGGTCTCCCACATGGGAAACATGCATCCCATATTGTAGCATCTGGGTTTGAGTCCTAGCTCTGCCCCTGATCCCAGCTTTCTGTTGATTTGCACCCAAATGGTGGGTGCAGCAGATGATGGATCCCTGCTACCCAGATGGGAGACCCAGACTGAGTTCCTAGCTCCTGGCTTCAGCCTGGCCTAGCCCCAGCTGTTGCAGGTATTTGGGGAATGAGCCAGTATGTGACCTGTTTCTCTGTCTCTCTGCCTTTCAAATTAATTAGTTAATTAATACAAAGCAAGGACAGGTGCGAGTGCTATGGTGTAGCAGGTAAAGCTGCTGCTGGCGATGCTGGCATCCCACATGGGTGCCAGTTCAAGACCCCACTGCTCTGCTTCTGATCCAGCTCCCTGCTGATTTGCCTAGAAAAGCAATTTTGGAAGATGGCTCAAGTGCTTGGGCCCCTGCACCCATGTGGGAGATCTGGAAGAAGCTCCTGGCTCCTGACTTTGGATCAGCTCAGCTCTAGCCATTACGGCCAGCTGGGGAGTGAACCAGCATATGGAAGATCTGCCTCTCTCTCTCTGTAACTCTGCCTTTCAAACAAGCAAATATCATTTTCTTAATAAAGAAAGGACTGGTCAGTTCTCTTCTTGAAATGAATTCTTAGGTCAACATTTAAAGAAACTCCTGTTTTTTCAACATGTGACTTTGCTACTTAAAACATGACTCAGAGAGTCAGAGAGGCCTGGTGACTGGCCCACAGCCACACAGGCTTGGACTCTGGTTGCCTGACTCTGTCCATGGCTGTTTTATCTTCTACCACTTCCTTCTCCTTCTGTATTTTCTTCTTGGGAATACCACTCTTTCCCTTAAAACCATATGCTTAGCTTTTCTTTAATCTCATGTAGTTCAGTTCTGCATGTAAAGAAGCCAGCACCTTATTGAGAATCATTAATTTTCAGAAGCTTTTACTTCAGTGACTGCAAAGATAATTGCTAAAAATAGTTGTATTCCCTGCAAGATGCAGTTAAAATCAACTCATTTTGTGGTCAGGCTTCCCAAAGGCACCAAGGCTGTGCTGAGAATGCAAGTGTTGTAAAAGCCGTGACAAATTCGCCCCAGGAACAGGCAGGCATTAAATAATTACTTCTCAGAGGCAGCCTCTGTGGCTCAGAATTAGGGGCTGGTGGGTGCAGATGCTGGAGAAGTCCAGGTAGACTTCGGTTTTCCTGAGGGGAGAGCACGCTTCATTTTTCATGAGTGCAGGAGTAGAGTGGGGAGAGAGGTTACTGGGGAACTCACATCTGGGTTTCCTGGCATTTAAAAAGTTCACGAATCTGTTCTCTGTACCTGAAACCTATAATTAATGTTGGAAATACCCTTTAGCACCTAGAGTAGACGTCCCAATTAGTATAGGCTCAAGGCCTACAAGATATTAGCAGCAGGTTGTACGTGAGTACAGCTCTTGCTGCTTTTAATCCCTACTTTGGTTTGTACAGGAAGGTGGTTCTGTGACTGGTTTTTTTTTTTTTATTAAATATCTATTTGAAAGGCAAAATTAGAGAGAGAGAGAGAGCTAGAGACCCTCCATCTGCTGGTCCATTCCCCAGATGGCCACAATGGCCAGGGCGAGGCCTGGCTGAAGCCAGGAGCTTCATCCAGGTCTCTCACATGGGTGGTAGGGGCCCAAGGACTCGGGCCATCTTCTGCTGCGTTAGCAGGGAGCTGGATCAGAAGTGGAGCAGCCAGGACATGAACTGGCACCCGTGCAGGATACTGGCATCGCAGGTGGTGGCTTACCCTGCTGAGCTGTAACACTGGCCCTGACAGCTGCTGCTTCATCACGGAAGTGTGGGGCAGAGCTTGTGCACTGGAGTGGGATGTGTCTTCCTCCATCATTGGGTGTCCCAGAGGGCACTTCATAGATCTTTCCTTCTCTCCCGGTCTGTGGCCTTCCTCCCTGCATCCCTTCCTCTCTGCTATGAGGTAGATGTGTTTCATGTGTTGGAGGCTGGGTCCTCCAAGAGGTGGAGGGACTTTTAAGAAGTGGGGCCAAGTGGGAGAGCCTTAGGTCACTGAGATGCTGACCTTGGAAGGGACTGTGGTTGTTCTTGCTACATTGCGTTGTTCTAAGAGCAAGCCTGACCCTCAGATCTCTCTCTTGAGTCCTGTCCGGTGACGTTTCATTGCCTCCCTCATGTGCTCCTGCCAGGATGTGACACAGCCAGTGGGACCCTCATTGGAGCTGAGCTGATGCCAGAGCCATGTCCTTGAACTTCAAACTGAGCTGTGAGCAGGGGCAGGTGCTTAGCCTAGCAGTTAAGATGCCAGTGAAGGTATTGTATCACACATGGGAGTACCTGCTCCAACCCTTGACTGCAGTTTCCTGCTAATGCAGACTCTGGGAGGCATCAGAGATGGCACATAAAACTGGGTTCCTGCCATCCACGTGGGAGGCTTGGATTGAGTCCCTGGCTCCTGGCTTTGTCCATATGGACATTTGCGGGGAGTGAATCAGTGATGAGCCTCTTTCATTCTGTCCCACTGCTTCTCAAACAAACAAATAAATAAAATTTAAAAAAGAACGGTGAGCAAGAAAACCTCTTCTCCTTTTATAGTTGGTCTGCCTCAGATATTTCATTCTAGTACTGCAAAATGGCCCAACATATCCTTTCTCCTTGTCTTTCTCTCAGCTTCCTGTAACTCTCTTCCTGTTTCTCTTGGACCTATCTACTCCCGAGTACAAGAAGAGAGGCCTTCTAGAAGCCAGGTGGCCTTCTCTGTGTTTGCCCTGGTTTTTCAGCCTGCAAACCGGGTGGGAAAATCAGATCACACAGTTCTCAAAGTCTAGATTTGTAAGGAGAGCCCTGTGATGCTCTCCAGTTCAGCTGCGTGAGTAGAGCCAACTGGTTAGCATTCACAGGGAGGAAAGAGACTGAAAGGATGTGACTATCTCTGAATTTTCAACATGTGGAGAGCTGGCTGGGAAGTCTTAAAGCTTCCATACAAGGGCTGGCATTGAGAACAAAGAACAGTGTGGGGAAACAGGTTTTTAGTGGGTCTCCCAAGGCCAAGGTCAGCTCTTGGAGGCACACAGTTTTAGCTGTTGGAAAACTTGAGTATGGATGGATATCAGACCTTTAAGCTGAGTTCCAGTGTTTTATTTTGTGGTTACAGGTGGTTTCAATAGACATGAGCCATATATTGTAGCTTTAGCAGAACTTCAACTGGTGCCCTCAGACTCAGGGTTAGGTAGAGAAGAGATTCATCCGAAAATCAACGAAAACTCTTGCTTTGGTTGGTTACTACTATCACTGTGGCATGATTTTTTTTTAACTCCCAGCACACTTATATGAAAAAAAAATATTTATTTTAAAAGGGAGAGAGGAGGAAGGAGGAAGAGGAAGAGGAGCAGGAGGAAGAACAGAGAGAAGGAGAGAGAGAGATTGCCCACTTGCTGATTCATTCTCAAATGACCACAAAAACCAAGGCTGGGCCAGGTGGAAGCCAGAAGCTAGGAGCTCAATCCGGGGTCGTACTTGGATGTTAGGGACCCACATACCAGAGTCATTGCTGCCACCTCCTAGGGTTTGCATTAGCAGGAATCTGGAATCAGAACAGAGCAGGCACTATGATATGGAATGAGGGGGTCCTAAGCAGTGTCTTAACCACTGTGGCAAACACCTGCCCCTAGACCACTTAAAAAAAACACTTCTTTTTTTTAAGATTTATTTATTTATTTGAAAGTCAGAGTTATACACACAGAGAGGGAGACAGATTTCTTCCATCTTCTGCTTCACTCTCCAAATGGCCTCAACAACCAGGATGGGCTGATGTGAGTGAGAAAGCTGAAGATAAGAGGGAAGAATTTCATCTGGGTCTCCCATGTGGGTGGCAGCCCAGACACTTGGGCTATCTTCTGCCGCTTTTCCCAGGCCATGAGCAGAGAGCTGGATTGGAAATGGGGCAGCTGGTACATGAACCAGAGCTCATACAGGATGCCGGCGTCACAGTTGGTGGCTTTACCTGCTATGCCTCAGCACCGGCCTTGACCCTAGAACACTTTTGACACCACTATGTATGGGTTTTCCTCTACATCAGGCAATTCTCTAAGGTTCAATTCAGTTCCAACACCAACTCCCAGGGATAGTGACAGACCCCACAGTTTAGGGACTTGGTCCCTCAAGGTGCACGCCCCACTCCCAGGTGCCAGTTGTAAGTAGTGGATCTCCAGGAGACCTGTGTCTGACTTGGCTCCTGTGAGCCATCCATGATGCTATCATGGCTCACGGGACTCAGGAAACCCTGGACTTACCATGACTAGACTATCAGAAAGGTCAGAGCTGAAGGGGTGCACAGGGTAAGGTCCAGGTGCCTTCGAAGGACAGGACTTCTGTCCCTGCAGGGTAGCGGTGTCCCAGATTCCTGGCACTTGAAGGTGTGCACCAACACAGAACCTCCTCAAGCACCTTCATTTAAGTTTCTGTGTTTTTACTGGAGTTTCCATTACATTGCCATGATAGAAAAATTTGGTGGCCATTGGTGATAAACTCGGTTCTCAGCCCCTTTCCTGTCCCTGGAGGTTGAGGGTGGGTGGGCTTGAAATTTCCAATCCTCTGATCACCTGGTCAACCAGTCCCCATCTAGGAGTCCGCTCAGAGTGGCTCATTATCATAAGCTCAGATTTGGTTGAAAGGGTCTGACCACGAGTAACAACAGTTGTTTCTCTCGCCCCTGACACTCAGGGCATGCTAAGGGTTTTAGGAGCTCTGTGCCAGGGGCCCAGGATGAGGACCAAATATATATTTCCTATGATATCACAATATCATGGACAAATTTACATCTTTCTTCTTGAAAAACATTAAAAGTTATATTTGAAAGGAAGACACACATGAGAGAGAAAGAGAGAGAGAGAGAAAGAGAGTGAGAGAGAGAGAGAGAGAGAGAGAGAAACAGAGAAATTTCCCACTCATTGGTTTACTCCCTAAATGTCTGCAACAGCCAGGGCTGGTTCAGGCCAAAGCAGAGAGCCTGGAACTCTGCCCAGCTCTCCCTCTTGGGTGTCAGACACCCAAGTACTTGGGCCATCACCTGCTGTCTCCCAGAGTGCATATTAGCATGAAGTTGGAATCAGAAGCAGAGCCAGACCTGAACCCAGGCACTCTGATATGGGGTGCAGGTATCCCAAGCAGTGACTTAACTGTTAGGAAAAGAGTTGCAGATTGGTGCTTCCTCACACGGGGCACCAAAATGTTAGGAAAAGAGGCGCAGAATAGAGAGGAGGCAGTGTACGAATTTATAGCCAGACCGAATTTATTCAGAGAAAATAAATCCGTAGAGGTGGGTGACCACCTGCCCACACGCACACTGATGGAACACATGGCAGAAGGCCTTAACCTCTAGGGGCCAGGCCTTTTTATATTTTAGGAGGGCTGGGGATGGGGGTGGGGTAGGGGGCAGCAGGCGGAGGGGAGTTCCTGGAACTGGTCTTTCAGGTGGCTCTGGGGGGTGAGGTATGAAGGCAATAGGGCGTGAGACCCAACTGAGCTTCAAGGGTAAGGAATACATTCCAGTGTTTATCTGTTTTGGGCAATAAGGGAGAATGGCTGAGGCGTATGCCATTGTTCCATCAATCCTGACTCTGAGTATAGATAAGAAGAAGGGGCACTGATTTCTCTCTGGCTACTTCCTGCTGATATGGGGTGTAGACATGGAGCCAGGATTTGAGTGGTGACCTATACTCGGGATCGGATTGATTGAAGAAGAGCAGTCTTGTGCTGCTCCTGCGAGATGGCTTGAGATATAGCAGTTATTCGTTGGTGCCCCATGTGAGGAGGCACCAAGCTGCAGCTCTCTTCTTAACATTGACCACTGCAACAAATGCTTGACTCTGTATTTTTCTTGGATTGGCAACCTTAAAAGACACTGTAAAGCAAAAGGCAAGGGCTTTTAGGGTGAGGGGAACTTGCCTCAACACAAGCTTTTCCTTATTTGCAGCTTTGAGACAAGAGGACCAGTGTAATGATTCCCTGTATGCAGTGGGTACATCTTGCTGCACTACCCTCTGTGCCCTGGGCCCACCTCTAATTTCATTGTCAGCTGTGGATTATTCCTGGGGGGCTGGCCACATTCTATGTCAAGTACCTACTGTCATACCCTAGTGTATTTTCTGAAGTCACAGGACAGCCTGGCAAAACAGGGAAGTTAGCAAACCCTGAGGTGATTCCCACTGGATGGGGATAGAAATCACTGGCCAGAAGATCCCAGGTTCCTGTCCCTCAGGGAGCCAGTTCTGGGGTGTGATGACCATTCCTCGAAGTGTCACTGGTGGGATGGCCACAACACTAAGATGCTCAAGATACTCTTGGGTGACTGTTAAACCTTGCCTGCCTCAGCATCATCATCCCCTCACTATTGCTTCTGGGGTTGACTTCACAAACAAGCCCCCTGCACCCCAGACCTCTGATGCTGTGTTTGGGGGTACCAAAATGAAGACATGAGACAAGACCACAAGTGTCAAGTGTTAGGAATGCTAAACAGGGTGCATGCAAGTCCACTTCATTTCCTTTCTCTCCTTATCTTTTTTTAAATTTGTATATATCTCATAAATACATTAGGAACCTAGTAATTCTTCTGGCTGTACCTACCCTCCCACCTTTTCCCCCTCCCCCCTGACTTCCTCCTCCCTCTCCTGTTTGATCTGAGAGAGAAAAAGAAACAGAAAGAAAAAAAAAAGAAAGAATGGAATAAAAAAACTTTTCTCCTTATCTTGTTTCTCATTTAGAGTTAAGGACTATAAATGTCAGTTTTTTAAAAAAGTTTTTAAGTCAGAATTACTGAGACACGGAGAGAGAGAGAGAGAGAGAGAGAGAGAGAGAGAGAGAGATCATCATCTACCCACTGGTTCACTCCCCAAATGGCCCAATAGCTGGGACTGGGCCAGACTCCATCCAGGAGCCAGGAGCTTCTTCTAGATCTTCCATGTGGGTGCAGGGGCCCAAGTACTTGAGCACTTGAGCCATCCTCCTCTCCTTTCCCAGGCACATTAGCAGGGAGCAAGATCAGATGTGGAGCAGCCATGACTCAAACCAACACCCATATGGGATGCTGGCACTGTAGGTGGTGGTTTAACCTGCTGTACTACAGCACTGGCCCATAAATGTCAGTTTTGGTGAAATTGAGAAAATTGGTAATGGAAATAGATCTTAATTCCATCTTAAGTAGCTTGAGAAATTATAAAGTAGAAAAGGCAAGATTGTAGTAAAGGATATGACAGAGGGAATCACTTGAATTTTAAATTATGGAGCAAGGATTAGCAGTGGGAATAAAAGGGGACTTGCCAATCAGGAGAAGTATTAAGTTTTTATAGTATTTGCCACTGGTCTATGGTAAGGATAATGATATCATATTTGCAATTTTAACTAATATTTTATTATAATTGGCATGAGACATTTTTTCCTTATATTTACTAATTATTGCTGGTTTTTTTCCCCTGAAACCTGGATATCCCACAGTTTCCTTGACAGATGACTTTGATGCTGGATATTTATGTCATGTACTTTTTAAAACTGTTATGAGAAATGCTGCTGGGGCTGATGTTGTGGTGCAGCAGGTTAAGCCATCACCTGCAATGCTGGCACCCCATGTTGGCGTGCCAATTCAAGATCTAGCTGTTATACTTCTGATCCAGCTCCCTGCTAATTTGCCTGGGAAAAATAGTGCATAATTGTTGCTGTGGATTAGTTCTGAGAGGAGGAGCACAGTGGAAGCAAGAGGCACAGAGTCACCACACAGACCCCAGGAATTGGGTGAAAGCAGGCCAGAGGCAAGCAGCCCACAGACTCATTTATTTCAGTTGGTACAGCAGCCTATATAGCCAAGGCAGCCAATCCAGTCAAGGGGCAGTTTATGCCCTAACCAATCACAGCCTGTTGCCAGGCAGGTTCTTTTGCCAGGTGGTTTCCGAAGCCATTCCTGAGTAACTGATGCTCTCTTGCCAGCGGCCATCTTGGCATGGCCTTCTCATTCCACCACAGATAATGGCCCAAGTAAGTGGGCCCCTGCTATTCCTGTGGGAGACCAGGATGTAGTTTGTAGTTCCTGGATTCAACTTAGCCTAGCCCTGGCCATTGCAGCTAATTTGGGTATTGAACTAGTGGGTGGAAAATCTCTATCTATGTCTCTCACTCAGTTTCTCTATTTTTCTGCCTTTTTAAATAAATAAATAACTAAATCTGTAAAGAAACAAATATCTTACAAAAAAGAAATGCTACCGTATGCTTATGAAAAACTTTCCAATCTTCCTTATAACTAAAGTACAACAAACTGAAAGAACAATATCATTTTTTTCTATATATTTTGTTACGAACCTTGAAATATTTGGTAATACCCCATATATCCAATTTTGCAGAGAAATTGGCACTGGGATAGACAATATGAATTGATACACTATTTTGAAGAGCACTTGAGCAATTTCTGTCAAAATTTAAAATGAGCATATCCATTGTTACAGCATTCCAAGCAAATGAGTCCTGCAAATATGCTCACACAAAGTCTCAAATATTTTGCTGTATTGAGTCCATGCTGTGTTGAGTCCATCATCACCTGGATGGTTCCTCTGGCAACTGGTCAGCATCCTGAGTGATCTCGGGGCTCATCTAGGTTCAGCTCACTAGCATAAACTGAGGCGGGATCCAAAGGGGCTTACTATGCATAAGAAAATGCTTTCCTCTCACCCTATCACTTGGGAAATTCCAAGAATCCTGGGAGATCTGTGCAAGGCACAGCAAGGGCAAAGACTAACTGTACATCATACGTCGTATGACACTCTTTCAGTCAGTGGTGGGCTTCTTGAAGATGGTTCCACAGAATAGAATGGAGCTGAAAAATTCCTATTGCCTAGTAACACAGCATGCTACTACCCTGTCTGTGTGAATAACCCGCAGCATTACCGGTCACACCAAACTGTAGCACATGTGGTACATACGGGACACAAGTATGCACCTGTTTACATACAAGACATAGTATAGCACATGTGATACATACAAGGCATTGTGCTTGACAACAAGCAGCTGTTACAGGTTTATGTCATTACTGTCATACATGTTGATTGTTATTTTAGAGTGAACCCCTTCTACTTGTAGAAGACATTTGCTGTAAAGTGCTATGTCATATTATGTCAGCAGCAGCCGCCTTACATGTCTTACATTTACCCAATCCTTCAATTGCATCATTTTTACTTTGTGCTTGATTTTATTTATTTTATTTTATTTTTTTTTGACAGGCAGAGTGGACAGTGAGAGAGAGACAGAGAGAAAGGTCTTCCTTTGCCGTTGGTTCACCCTCCAATGGTTGCCGCGGCCGGCGCACTGCGCCGATCCAAAGCCAGGAACCAGGTGCTTCCTCCTGGTCTCCCATATGGGTGCAGGGCCCAAGCACTTGGGCCATCCTCCACTGCCTTCCTGGGCCACAGCAGAGAGCTGGCCTGGAAGAGGGGCAACCATGATAGAATCCGGCGCCCCGACCGGGACTAGAACCCGGTGTGCTGGCACCGCAAGGTGGAGGATTAGCCTATTGAGCCATGGCGCCGGCGATTTTATTTATTTTAAATATATACATATTTATCTGTTAATTGATAAGCATAGAGACAGATTCCTTACTGTAATCTGGGGGGATGAGAGAAAGAGAGAGAGAGAACCAGATAGAGGGAGCTCCTAACTGCTGGTTCACTCTCCAGGTATCTGCAACAGCAAGCCCAGAGCCAGAAATCCAACCCAGGTCTCCTAGAGTGGCAGAGACCAACTACTTGAGCCTTCACCACTGCCTCCCAGTGTGTGCATTAGCAGAAAGCTGGAATTGGGAGGGGAGCTGGGTCTCAAACCCAGATACCTTGATACAGGATGTGGGCATCCCAACCAGTAGCTTAACTGTGAGGCCAAACCTTGGCCCCACCTCTTGCTTGACTTCATCTGTATTTTGTCCATCATGGCCCTATGATTAATAGGTTGTACCATATATACATACAGTCATATCTATATGCCATATAGCCATCTCAGTCTGTGTAAGTATACCCTGTGATGTCACACAAGCACGGAATCACCTAACATGTATGTTAGACATTATCATATCTCTGTTGTCGAGAAACACATGATTGTCTATTTCTTATTATTTCCCAATATCACAGGGGTAAAAAGGAGGTAACGTGTCCCAATGAGGACCCCAGGCTCTCTGATCAGACAGCCCTCCACACAGCCCAAGTGCACCAGGAAAAGTGCAAATTATAGTCAGGGATTCTGTCAGCAACTCCATCTGCTCTCTTCCTTTGCTCATTGTAACCAAGGTCTCCTGCAGTTCCAAAGGTATATGAGTTTGTAGGAACAAATAACAAAACACCAAATAATCTTCACAAAAGAAGTAGAAATAATGGGTTAGAATGTTTAAAATCAAACTGAAATTAGGACTATCAGTATCCCTGGAGAAATAAGGAACAGGAAATGGAAATAAGAAATTTCTGAAGAACCGTTTGGAAATCTTGGGCGTGAAAAGTGTATCGTCGAGATGGAAAGTACGTTGTCCATGACTAAGCTGGGCAGCAGAATGAATGCAGCTGAAGAACAAATAAGTGAACTGAAGGATTCTGCCTGTGAACTCTCCCAGGAAGCATTTGGGAATAATAAATCTTTGGAAGAGAAAAGTTAAAAGTTAGAATTCCAGTAGGAATCTCAGAAGGAGAAAAAGAACACATGGAGAGAAGGGCAGTAACTGGCCAGAATTCAGATGGGAGAGGGCGTCTCGGCCAGCAGGGCATGCGAGCCCCAGCTTCCTGGGCTGTCACCAAAAGCTCTAATCCAGAGTGGCACTCCAAGCCACAGAGGGACTCCTGAGTATATTCAAACATGGTAATTTATTATTATTTATTTACAGGGAACAGATTGTCTTTTGACCTTTCTATTCCTGCAGGGCTAGTCCTGAGCTGTTGTTGTAATAGTTTCCAGCACAGAGGAAGAATACAAAATGTGTAGCAATTTCCAGCTCCATGCCTCCTGGTCAGATTTTGATGGATAAAGGAACGAAACTGAGACACCAGATCCTTGGTAAGCACCTTTCCCCTGGATCACCCCATTCAGACGCTAGGCATCTGGGCAGCAGCTGCACATGTTAACCCTTTGGTACCCCAGTGCCATCCCTTCTGAAGTTCTTTTCCTCTTTTATTCTCTGCTTTCTTTTATCATCTCTATAGAATTTAAAACTTTTCCTTTTTATTACCTCTCTTGCTTCTCGATTCTGTATTCTTCTCTTCCATCATGGCTGCTTTCTCTGCTTC
This sequence comes from Oryctolagus cuniculus, assembly GCF_964237555.1. Classification (NCBI taxonomy): domain Eukaryota; kingdom Metazoa; phylum Chordata; class Mammalia; order Lagomorpha; family Leporidae; genus Oryctolagus; species Oryctolagus cuniculus. The sequence continues at coordinate 13,925,824 of NC_091450.1, read as the reverse complement.
TTCGATTCATCCCTCCCTTCATCTGTTCGGCAATTACTTTGAGCATCTCCCATGTTCCCTGCATTTATGGAAGGCACTGGAGAGACAGTGAACGAGTAGAACGGAGGTGTCTGAACCCATGACAGGGAGGGGCAGATAATAAGCAGGTAATCAAATAAAAATGGAAGACAAATGTATATCCTAACGAATGCAGTGATGGCAATGGGAGTGATGTAGGATGGGCAGGGGAGGCTTAGCTTGGGGCAGAAGTGTCAAGGTATCTTTCTGAGGAGGCATTGGGTTGAGATACGACTGATAGGGAGGAGTCAGCTCTGTGAAGATCTGGTAGCAGGAAAAGCCTGTGCAAATACCCTGAGGCTGGAATAGTTCCTTCTCTAACTTCTCTTCTTCTTTTTCTGATTTCTAATCACTAGTAAGTTTCAGAATAAATGCTTGCTCTGCAGCACCCATGTCCCCACAGTCTTAATTCCCAGTAGCCCAGTTTCTACTCCTATCTCTTGCTTAGAACTGTTTTCTTGATGGCCACCAGTGTCATCCTAGGTGTGACACTGATGGAAGAACCAAGAAGAAACAGAATGTTCACACGTGAGTCTTTCTGTCTGTAGTTGGCACAGGAGCCTCTGTGTGTGTGGGAGAAGATCTCTACCAGGGCATATAGGAGGAACATTTACAAGATAGGAAGCCCCCTTAGGCCTCTGGGAGCTGGGTTGGGTGCCCATCTTTGTTCTTCTCTGGCCACCAAGCACAGCTGTTCCCTCTCGCTGTGGGATTGTATGGAATGGCCTTCCATTGCATCTCCACAAGGCTGCCTATTTCTCATTATTGAGGCTGCAACAATGTAAATGACTGGCTCTCTCATCTCTTTTTAATAGTATTATCCACCCACTTGCCTTGGCTTCCTGGTGGGTGGAGTGCACGTGCTTGCCTCTTGACTGTTACTTCGTCCACTGGGACATTAGTGGACAGGATGCAAGCTGAGGCTTGTGTAATTGTGCTGATCTTTCTGCACTCTTGCTACGACTGTGGAGTAAAACTGTCATGCAAGTCCAGCTCCTCCCAGGAGAAGGAGAGACAAGAGCAGCACACCTGAACCCAGCCCAGCCTAGATCAGTCAAAACCCACCTGACTCACAGATGTGTGAGGGAGACATGAATATAAACATAACATCGCTATAGCTCGATACATATGTATTGAATCAATGAATATTGCCTACACAGTTGTCCCTTGGCTTGTGTGAGGGACTGGTTCCAGGATACTCCTGAGGCACCCAAATCTGCAGATGTACACATCTCGTATATCAAATGGCACAGCATTTGCATTTTACCTATGTACATCCTCCTGTGTGCTTATAAGTAATCTAAAGATTACTTATAATGCCTAATAGAACATAGATGCTACATAAATAATCGTTATTCTGTGGTATTTAGGGAATAATGACTAGAAAAAAAAACTATGTGTTCAGTGCAGATGAAACGATTGGAGACCTAATTCCATCATACACAAATGAGATGCTGAATGAGCAAAGCTCAAAGATGAGTGCAAGAGAAACAGGGACGCTGCAGCAGGGAGTGTCTGCACATCACTTCATTTGTCTGGATTCAGGGTCATGCTTGGCATGTGGCAAATTCAAGTTTTGCTTTTTCTAAGTTTCTGGGATTTTTTTTTTCCAAACAGTTTTGATTCACAGTTGGTTGTACCTGCAGGTACAGAACCCATGGATGTGAATGGCTGACTGTGCCTTGATTGTTTGTTTGTAGGTCAGTCTGTGAGCTCTCTGAGGGCCAGGATATTAACATTTCTACATGCAAAGGGCCATTGATGACTCAGGGAAGCAGTACTCTAAAGTCTCTTTGAAGTAGATCTGAGGCCTCTTCTCTGGTCTCTCGGTAGCTTCAGGTTCTGTGTCCTGGAGAGACAGGCAAGAGTCAAGGCAGACTTCTGAATTCCCAAGGAATTGGGTCCTGATTTTATGACCCTTTTCTAATTGGCATGAATTCTTATGTGAGCTCTGTGCTTAGAGTGGCCTTCAAGGCTAGATGTTCTCCCAGACACCCAGGTACCTAGGGCGTGCTGTGGGAGGCTCTCAGCGTCTGCATGGTGATGAGGGGCCATCTGAGGTCTACTTGTTGTGAAGGCTGAGATGGCAGATGTGTTCCCCCTTGTTGGCGGTGACAATTGTAATGCTACCTGATTGACGGCTTCCCCAGGGCCCTCCCATTGTGCATTCAAGTGTCTGTGTCGGACTTGACTTTGTCTGAATGTCTCAGCTCTGGCCTTGAGGCTTTAGAAGAGGAATTGATTCACATTGACTTTGTCGGATAGACAAAGCTTTGGGTGATGATTCTAAAGTGGGATGTTTGTGTAGAGAAAGCTAAAATCTGCCTGACTGAGGTGGAAATCCTTCTGTTTTTCTGTCCAACATATTATCTCCTTTCTCTTGGAACAGTGTCCTGCTTTTTCTTTAGGAAAATTCCCTTCCCCCCCAGGATATCATATTGGTGGGGCTGTCAAATATGGTATTTGGGTTAATTTGAATTGCTGCCAACATGGATCGTGGGTAAAGGGTTGAGTTCAGGTGGTTTATTTGGGATGTGATTTTGGGAAGCACAGTAAGAAAATTGGGGAGGGAGAAGAGGAAAGAGAGATCTGCTAATGGAGGATGTGTTATGAGGGGACTGGCACGTAGGTTTTGAGGACCAGTCTGGCCTAGAGGCCCTCTGAAGTTGGACAGCTCAGAATAATCCCTGGAGGGAACAACTCAAGAATCTCACTGGAGGCAAGGAAGGTGGGGAATTGATCCGCCAACTTGCACCCCCGTTGTCTGAGAACAGAAGAGAGATGCAGGATCTCGAGATGAGAAGCAGTTGGAGGGGTGGCAGCAGTCTATTAAAATTGCAGGCTGATTCAGTTGAGCCAAGTAGGCACAGACTACCAAGGACATCATCTTAATACCATTTCCTCTTCTGGTGGAAGGGTGGGCACAAGCCCCAGGCTGTGCCCTCTTCCTGTGTTCTTAAGAAGAGTATCACTGGGGCTGGGAAATAACTTGGAATTTGTTCATCTGCTCGGCAGGGCCTGGAAGTGACCAGTCACGAGTTCTTGCCACCAGAGTGGCTCCAGTTCACAGCCCTTTGGTTGTACAGTTTTCCCCTTCAATTCTTACAGCTTCTTCATAAATTCTCCCCATAAATTTCTTTCTTATTAAGTTAGGTGGTGCTGATTTCTATGCGATGTACATAAAATGCTCTGACAGGTTTGCTGAGTTTACTCCATAGGAAGCTGTCAGGAGAGGGGGGTTTTCTTACGACTGGAAGCGAAAATGGAAACCTTCAGATTCGCATCAGGAAATCAGGCCTTTGGGATAATATTCTCTCAAAGTTGTTCCAGACCTCAAGGTCCAGCCCTCAGCTCCAGCTTCCTCCCTTTCCCCATCCACCCCACTGATCACCCTGAGCTAATCATGAATCTCTGATATTGCTTTTGGACAGATACTGTACCACGTAGTATGGTATGGAATCATTTAGAATACAGCTAAGAACACACTGGAGCCAGACTACCTGGCTTCAAATCCCAGCTCTGCCATTTACTAACTGTATGAACCCACTGTGAGTCACTTAATCTCTGTAGCTAATTTCTTTAACTCTAAATGTGAATAGTAATAGCACCTGTATTACACAGTTGCTGTGAAGAGTGAATGAGATGACAACACCTGGCACATGCCAGCATTCTGTAAACATCAATTGTTATTTTACCTAAAGCACTGGTCTGTGTGGAGATTGAGCCTGCAGGTCCTTGTGGTTTTTAAGTTCTGTGTGGTGCTTCCTTAACTTCATAAAACCTTGGTTTGCAAGACCGGCTTCCTCTCTTGGGCCTGTCTCAGTGTTTTGTGTTAGAGGGTTAGAGTGAAGGAAAAATACCTCTAAAATGACCTACTGTGTGCCAGGTATCTTGACAGCTGTCTCTTGGAAGACCCTAACAACATCCCTGAGAGACGAGTCTTGTTGCCATTGTACATGTGAGAGAGCCAGTGCTCAGAGGGGTTAAGTAACCTGGCCTAGGATTCTCAGCTTAGCCAAGAGGCAGAATGGTCTCCATTCTCCCAGGTCTGTCTGATTCCAAAGCCTGTGTTATGTCTTCTATGTGCATTGCCTTCCCAAGGCCCCAAGGTGAGTATTCCCCTCCTCCTTACATGGTTACCGTCTGGCTGGCTTTGACCTTCCAGAACTGGGGCCTTGACATCCCCCAGCTGTGCTAGCCCCTTGTTCCCACCACCTTTGCCTTGTTACTCATTTGTAAAGCTTTCTAAATGCTTCTCTGTGGTCTGTGTAGAATATGTAGAATATCAAGGAGACTTTGAATCTAACTGGGAGCCAATGGAGGAGGGACCAGTGGGTGGTTAAGTCCATGGGACTTGTAGGACTTCCCGGCTTCAAGTCATTGCTTATGCCTTCCTTGATGTGTGTCCTTGGGAAAGTGACATAATGTTTAAAAAATTTTTTTTTCAAGATTTATTTATTTGAAAAGCAGAGTTAGAGGAAGAGGGCGAGGGTGCACTTCTATCTATTGGTTCAACTCCCCAAATGGCTGGAACAGTCTGGGACTGGACCAGGCCAAAGCCAGGAACCCAGAGCTCCATCCAGGTCTTCCGCATGGGTGCAGGAGCTCAAGCACTTGAGCCATTTCCTGCTGCTTTCCCAGGCACATTAGCAGGACATGGATGGGAACTGGAACAGCAGGTACATGATCTGATGCCCATACGGGATAATAACATTGTAGACAGTTGCTTAACCTGCTGTGCCTCGATACTAGCCCCCATAATATTTTTTTAAAAAAATATTTATTTATTGAAAAATGGAGAGAGAGAGAGAGAGAGAGAGAGAGAATCTTCCATCCACTGGTTCACTCCCTGAATGGCCACAACAGCCAGGACTGTGGCAGGCTAAAACCAGGAACCATGAACTCCATCTTGGTCTTTCACATGAGTGGCAGGGACCCAGGTACTTGGGCTATCATCTACTGTTTTTCCAGGCACATTAGCAGGAAGCTGGATGGGGAGTGGAGCAGCCAGGACTCAAACCAGCACTCCAATTTGGGATACTGGCTTTGCAAATGGCAACTTAACCTGCTGAGCCACAATGCTGGCCCTTAGCAACATAGTCTTCCCAAGCCCCAGCCTCCTCACTTGTAAAATTGGGATGGGAATGACAATAAGTTAGCTCCTAGATTGTTTTTGCCTGTTGAGGAAAATAAATATTGGAAGAAAATAACTGAAATGTCTTTCAACCTTGTGTAGGGAATGGATTTCCAACAAAACAAGACTCGAAACCCAGAACTCACAAATACAAAGATAGACACGTGTGACTGCACTAAAAACAAGCACAGACATATGGCAAAAGAACAAAACAAAATCAAATCAAAAACATCAGATTGTACAACATAAATATATACTTTTTTTTGTCAGTTAAAAATACATTGAAAAAGAATATAGTCAGTTAAAGTCAAAACAAAAGTAAACAAAAAAGCTGAAATAAAAATCCAAACTGAGGATTTTTGGGATAATGCATGTGCCAGAAAAATATTAATGTTTTTAATCTTCAAAGACCTGCCATAAACTAAGAAGAAGTTGATGAACCACACAAGAGAACAAAGGGCAAAAGCTATGAGTGGGTTGCTCTGCAAAGAAGGTATGAGCATGCCCAAAAGCATGCTCAAGGAAATGCAAATTCAAGCTAAAAAGGGGTACCATTTTTAAAAATCAATTAGACTGGAAAACAACTAAAAAGAGACGCTATCTCAAGCTGACAAAAATATAAGGAAACAAATACTTTCATGTATTGCTGATAAGATATTATATTTGACAAGAACTACTGGAAAAAAATACCTGTTAAAGAACCTGAACTTCGTATCTAGCAACCCTACACTGAAGAACCCAGCTTAGGGCTGGGCATTGTGCAGCAGGTTAAACTGCTGTTTGGTATTCCCACGTCTCATATCAGAGTGCTGGTCTGAGTTCCGGCTGCTCCAGTTCTAATCCAGCTTCCTACTAATGTAGCCTGGGAAGCAGCACTTGATGGCTGAAGTACTTGGGCCCCTGCCACTCCATGGAAGACCCAGGTGTAACTCTTGGGTTCCTGGCTGTGGCCTGATCCAGTTCTGGCAGTTGTGGGCACTTGGGGAGTCAACCAGCAGGCAGAGGTGGAAGATCTCCCTTCCTCGTTTTTCCCCTCCTCTCCCACTTCTCTGTCTCTGCGTTTCAGGTAGATGAAAATAAAAAACATATAAAATGAATCAGCTTTTATTAATAAACACATCTCTGCAAAAGGGTATACATTACTCATATTTCTTTGGGGAAAAATTTGAATCCACCCTGAGTGTTCCCAACATAAGACTCGTTCTATAGCTACTATGAAACATATTATAGTCATTAAAAAAGAATAGAAATATAAATAAACTGTGGTACATCCATACAAATACTACTAGCCAATAAAAAGAAGTAAATTACTGATGCACACAACCTGGATGAAATCTCAAAGGCATTTTGCTAGACAATACAAGCCAATCTCAAATGATTATATGAAGGACTTCAAAAAGTTCTTGGACACAATAGCAAAGATGTGGAATCTATCTAGATGTCCATCACTGAATGAATGGACTTTAAAAATGTGGTATATATTCACAATGGAATATTACTCAGCCCTAAAAAGAGTGAGATCCTGACATCGGCAACAAAATGGATGGAATTAGAGATTGTTAAGTGAGATGAGCCAGACACAGAAGAGAAACATGTGTTTTCTCTCATATGTGGGATTTAATGTACATATAGTAAAAAAAATGTGCAGAGCCATATTACTTGGTATATAGATGTTTATAAAGTTATCTTCACTGATTTATACTTATGTCATAGTAACACACAGTTCTTTCCTTATTTCATGATCTTTGCCATAAATTTCATGTTATGAGATTAACATATCCACCATTGTTTTCAAAATATCTTGTGTGTGTATAATGTTTACATATGAAATGAATATGGCAATTTATTTTGACAGGCAGAGTGGACAGTGAGAGAGAGAGAGAGAGAGAGAGAGAGAGAGAGAGAAAGGTCTTCCTTTGCTGTTGGTTCACCCTCCAATGGCCGCCGCGGCCAGCGCGCTGCGGCCGGCGCACTGCGCTGATCCAAAGCCAGGAGCCAGGTGCTTCTCCTGGTCTCCCATGCGGGTGCAGGGCCCAAGCACTTGGGCCATCCTCCACTGCACTCCTGGGCCACAGCAGAGAGATGGCATGGAAGAGGGGCAACCGGGACAGAATCCGGCGCCCCAACTGGGACTAGAACCCTGTGTGCCGGCGCCGCAGGAGGAGGATTAGTCTGTTGAGCCGCGGTGCCGGTCCCAAGTAACCTTTTAATCCGAGTTTTCTATGAACTTTTTGAGGCAGCCTTGTTTGATCTCATTCCTATGCTATTCTTTTTTTTTTTTTGACAGGCAGAGTGGATAGTGAGAGAGAGAGACAGAAAGGTTTTCCTTTTTGCCGTTGGTTCACCCTCCAATGGCCACTGCGGCCAGCGTGCTGCAGCCAGCGCACCGCGCTGATCCGAAGCCAGGAGCCAGGTGCTTCTCCTGGTCTCCCATGCGGGTGCAGGGCCCAAGCACTTGGGCCATCCTCCACTGCCTTCCCGGGCCACAGCAGAGAGCTGGCCTGGAAGAGGGGCAATCGGGACAGAATCCGGCGCCCCGACCGGGACTAGAACCCGGTGTGCTGGCGCCGCAAGGTGGAGGATTAGCCTAGTGAGCCGCGGCGCCGGCCCCTATGCTATTCTTAAAATGACACAATGGCTAATGGTTTCCAAGGCTTTGCAATGAGAGGAGGAGGATGTGCCTATGAGTATGGGGCAACGTCTGTGGTAATGGAAGTGTGTCACCGTTTTGTGGTGGCAGGTACATGAGTGCATATGTGTGCTAAAATACACAGAACTGCATACTCCAAAAAATATATTTTGCTGGTGATAATTTATAAAAATGTATTTAACAATAACGAAATAAGTTCTATCTGTGTCTATTGACTTGGAGGGTTCTCCATGATAATTTAGGAAGATGAAACTTGTAAAGTAAGGTGTACAGCATCCTGTTTTTGTAAAAACACATACCTGAAGCAACCTTTATTTTATTATATGTTTGGACATATGTTTGTCCCTGAGTAAATAAAAACACACTGGACTACTGACGTTGACTATTGAAAGCAGGAATGGAAGCAGGGATATTAAGAGGCATTTGTTTGCACGTTTTTGCATTATTTCACTCATGGTATGGAGTACATAGTACATTTTTAATTAAAACAAGAAAGCCAGACCAAATTAATAAAGGAAAATTAAAGAGATAAAAGAAAAGTAAAAAGAATGCAAACTGGTAAGAATAAAATAAAGGTCAAACAGAACTGGCTGGCAGGAAAATGACCTCAGGGGTTCACAGGTCAGGAGGCTAGTGTGGTACTGAAGTTCCCAAGTCAGAAAAATGAGTATTACTGAAACTCCAGAAAGATGACCCATCCTGGGCCAGGAACAAGCAGTTGTTCAGTGATAAAGACTTGGGCTCATTTCTAGGACCCAACCCAGCATCTTTGTTTCTTTCATCACTTCTTTGTTCTTCTACATGCCTGTCATACATCAGCCATCACCCAACATCTATCCACTATTTGTTAAACGCCTACTGTGTTTTTAATTTTAAGGTTCTGCATCATCATAAAATCCAAACTTTTCTGTGTTTGCGTTTAATTTTAATTATTTTATTTTTATTTATTTGAAAGGCAGAGACATAGAGAGGGAGGTACAGAGGCACACAGAGAGACCTTCCATCTATTAGTTCACTCCTCAATTGCCTGGAAAAGATGGAGATGAGTCAGGCTGAAGCCAGGAGCCAGGAACTGCATCTGAGTCTCCCATACAGGGATCAGGGACACAAGTACTTGAGTCATCACCACTGCTTCCCAGGGTGTGCATTAGCAGGAGGTTGTGATGAGACGTGGAGATGGGATGTGGGCATCCCACACGGTGCCTTAACAGTTGCAGCAAACGCCCGCCTTGTGTCTTCAAAGACAACAATGTTTGGAGTTGCTAAGATCCTTTTCCATACCTTCTCAGCTTCTATCTCTGAGACTGGGGCTCATGGACCCTTCCTCTTGCAGGACATGGCTGTGACAACTCTACAGAGGGAGCCAGTATCTATCCAGTCTTGTGACTCTCTTTGAAATGGGCATTTGGGAACCTTAGGACCTGGCAATAGACCTTGCAATGATTTCTCCCCTGCTTGAAAAACCTGCAGAGCATCCTCTCCCAGTTCCTGATGTTACTGATTCAATAGATGCTCCCCACACTGCAAGAGCAGGGTTCTGAAGCCAACCTGCTTGAGTTCCAGTCCTGGCTCTGCCACTCACCGACCGAGTGTTTCTGGGCAAGATTAATGGCATCTCTGGGCATCCTGGCTTCCTCCTCTGTATACCAAGCATGAAAGGTGAGTGTATAAAAGAATGAGAAGCACTGAGCAGAGTGTCCACTCACAGCAAGCTTCCTCACCAGTATTATTATTATTGCTGTTGTTGATAATTATCTGGTATCTTGTATGTGGGTTGCATTGATCAGATGAGAACTCCACATGTTGTAGTGAGTAGCAGAAAACACTGAGCACCCTACATAATAGAATCACACTTATGGCACAACTGTGCATATGTGTTTATGTGTGTGAGTGTGTGTGCGTGGGGTTATATGTCCAACTTTGTGTGTATAAATGTACACTTGAGAAAACATGGTAGAACATACAAGGGTATTTCAAAAAGAGAGAGTTGGGGGGGCATTTCAAAAAGCTTGTAGGAGGGGTGGGCTTTTTGTAGAGGAGCAGTTAGGCTGTCCACATTCCATGTCCCAGTGCCTCACTCTCAGCCTTACCCTCCATTCCAGCTTTCTTCTGTTACTCTGAGAGGTAACAAGTGGTGGCTCAAGTACTTGGCTCTCTGCTACTCACATGGGAGACCCAGATGGAGTTCCAGGCTGCGCCTTCTGCCTGGCCAAGTGCCAGCTGTTGTGGGCATTTGGGGAGCAGACAAGCACATGGAAGATCTTTCTGTGTCTCTCTTGTCTCTTTGCCTTTCACTTAAGTCAAATAAATTTTTAAAAAAGTTTTTGGAAAAATGGAATTAAAAGGAAAGTTGATTTGAGTCTCAAAAACACTTGAAACCAGCATAGTTTCCCCATAATTCTCATCTTCCAAAAGCTTTCTGAAGCCTCCTTATCCTTCAAACTGTTACCAGTAGTAACATCTCAGAGAGACCAATCAAGGAGAGAATTAAAAGGGAACTTCATATGGGTGAAACTGACATTTTGAGATCTGATGATTGTTTATAGTCCTTGTCTGTCCTCTTGAGGAACAGTGGTTTTTCTACTTGATACTTGTTGAATTCTTTGTTTGGTGGAGGGTTAGGCTTGTGATTGTGAAGTAAATTGAAGGTATATTATTTTTGTGAAAATTAAATAAGACAAGGAGGAGGAGGATGGAAGTGATGGAGAGAGGAGGGTAAGGTGAGAAGTATTATGTTCTTAAAACTGTGTATATGAAATTTTTCCTTTTATGTAAATTTAAAAATTTTAAGAAATTAAAGGGAAATTTACTTAATATTTTATTTTCTTTTATTGTCCAAAAGGCTATCATTCATGTTATTGTTTTCATAATATAAAAAGAAAAACAAAAAAGAAAATTTAGGGAAAAGAATGAATAGACTTTAAAAATGGAGATAAGACAAGCCATATTCTATACAGAAAACCTATTAACTTTATAAGTCGTTGGTGGGATGAGGTTCACAAACGTAGCCATAAAAGGCATGTATTTTTTCTCTAATAGTAAAGCAATTTCTGGCATTGTTGATCCTAATGTGAAGATGAGATTTGTCTGGTATAGATCCGTGAGGTCATTCTAATAAATCATTCTGCTGGTTGCTGCGTTGAATTCGAAGCCTGAAGCAGCAGCTCTGTGTGTCTGTGCCTCCCCAGACATTCTTGGTCCTGGTCTCCTCTGCCCCCAACCTGGATGGACCGAGTCATGGAGTCCGGAGCTGGACCCTGCTCTCTACAGGGGCCCCTCCTCAGTTCCCTATCTGCCTCCTCACCTTCGTGCACCGAAGCTCCCCAGAGATGACTGACTCACCACCACAGAGAACACAGAGGTTGCTTTGGTCCCAGTAAAAAACTGTAAAACATGTGAGCCATTTTGAGGAAGGTCACGGGAAATGCTTATTAGGGAAAAAAAAGAACTATACATGATAAACTTACATTTAAAATTTTCATTTATTTTATATAAAAGGCAGCCGCACTCTCTACTTCTCTCTCATATATACTCACACTGAGCGGGATGAGGGTAGGGGAGAGATCTTCCACCTGCTGGTTCAGTCTCCAGTTGCCTGCAACCATTGGGGCCTAACTAGGCTGAAACTGGAAGCCTGGAACTCAATGTGGGATTCCCCACGTGGGTGGCAGGGACCCGAACACTTCAGCTGTCACCTGCTGCCTTCCAGGATGTGTGTTAGCAGGAAGCTGGAATCAGGAACTCAGCCAGGACTCAAGCCCAAGCATTCCAATATGGGATGTGAACATCCCAAATGGCTTTGTAAGCTCTTTGCCAAATACCCACCCTTCTTTTTCTTCCTCCTACCCTCGCCCCCTCGCCCCCTCACCCCCTCGCCCCCTTCCCCTCTTCCTTCCTTCCTTCCTTCCTTTCTCTCTCTTTTAAAAGATTTATTTTATTTGAAAGAGTTACAGAGAGAAAGGGAGAGACACACAGAAAGCCAGGAGCCAGGTGTTTCCTCCTGGTCTCCCATACGGGTGCAGGGCCCAAGCACTTGGGCCATCTTCCACTGCCTTCCCGGGCCACAGCAGAGAGCTGGACTGGAAGAGGGGCAACCGGGACTAGAACCCGGCGCCCATGACAGTTTAATTTTTAAGTATACCATTATGTTTTATAAAGCACCTAGAGCAAGGGCATAGCGTGGTCTCAGAAATGACCCACAGTCAGGAAATCCAGGCAGAAGCTTTTCTCCCTTGCTCACTTCTCTTTCTGTATACACACCTCAGTGGTGGGCTTTCAAATATGCCCTTCTGGGGCTGGTGTTGCAGTGTAGTGGGTTAAGGCTGCTCCACTCCCAATCCAGCTCCCTGCTAATGCACCTGGGAAAGCAGTGATGGGAAAGGAGGATGGCCCGATGCCTGGCTTCTGCCACCCACATGGTAGACACAGATGAAGCCTTTGGCTCCTGGCTTCAGTCTGGCCCAGTCCTGTACGTTGAGGCCATTCTGAAGAGTGAACCAGCAGGTGGAAGATCTCTCTCTGTCTCTCTGTAACTCTACCTTTCAAATAAATAAGTAAATCTTTTTTAAAAAGTCCTCCTTTTTAAAATTTGTATGAGTGGTGTTGAACATCTTCTCATTTGGTCATTGTCTTTTTCTGCTGGTCTAGGGTCTTTTTACTTGTTGAACGTTTTATTTAGTAGAGCCATTAACCCTTTTAATATAATGTAAATCAAAACAGTTATCCCAAAAAATAAATAAACCGTTAAGTTAGTAAGAAGTAAAAGAATTTTCCTCAAATTCTTTGGCCATTCTTTCCTTCAAAGGTGGTCTAATTCCCTTCTCATTGAGTGGGCGGAAGTATTACTTTCAGGGTTTGTTTGGTGTAGTAGTTAAGATGCTCCACACACACACACACACACACACACACATCCTACAGAAGAGTTCCTGAGTTCAAGCCCTGCCTCCACTTCCAATTCCAGTTTCCTGCTAATGCACACCCTAGAAGGCAGCAGGTGATGGCTCAAGTAACTGGGTCCCTGCTACCCTCATGAGAGACTGAAATCCAGGCTCTGTGCTCCGGGGTTTGGCCTGGCCCAGCCCTGGGTGTTTCAGGCATTTGGAGAATGAACCGGTGATGGAAGATCTCTCCATCTCTCTCTTTTTCTGCACTTCAATAAAAATGAAAATAAATAAAAACTAAAAATAAATCATTTTCACTTCACAGACAACACTAACCTGTCAGTAATCAAGCTTATAGCTGTGTTATTACTAATGTCCCAAGAGAATCCTCCTTGGTGGGGTTTAATGTGTCTCCTGTTTTATTCCTATGCAACACTTTAGAGGAAAACCAGTTGCTGATCAATGAAACATAAAACAAAACCCTTGAATCAGCATGGATGAGTGGAAATGGTCACCAGTTATAGTCAAGAAGCTTTAGAACATAACATGTACCCTTTAAAATAGTATTTTAGCTCATCAATTTAACCTTTCCAAGTCTAGTTTTCTAACCTTTCCTAGTACCTTGTACATGTATTGTGCTCACTGATGAGATAGTGTGTGAAAGCTCTGTGTGAGCTATAACCATATTACCAATGTAACCAGTAAACATAACTAAATAAAATGGACATGTTAGCTAAGAAGATAATGGCAGAACTAGGTTGCCATGTTGAACTGTTGTCCAAATATGCTGACTGACAGCCGTTTGGGAGAATGAGAGAGAGTTGCTGTCTGTACAGTAAGCCCTTGTGCCAAATTTGCTCCTGTAATTTATGCATATTTTCACTAGGTGGTGGCAGTGGGCCGTGTTCTTTTTTTTTTAACTTTTATTTAATAAATCTAAATTTTGAAAGTGCAACTTTTGGATTGTAGCAGTTTTCCCCCCATAACCACCCTCCCACCCACAAACCATCCCATATACGACTCCCTCTCTCATCCCATTCTTCATTAAGATTCATTTTTAATTATCTTTGTATACAGAAGATCAACTTAGTATATACTAAGTAAAGATTTCAACAGTTTGCACCCACACAGATACACAAAGTATAAAGCACTGTTTGAGTACTAGTTTTACCATTAATTCACATAGTACAACACATTGAGGACAGAGGTCCTACATGGGGAGTAAGTGCACAGTGACTCCTGCTGTTGATTTAACAATTGACACTCCTATTTATGACGTCAGTAATCATCCAAGGCTCTTGTCATGAGCTGCCAAGGCTATGGAAGCCTCTTGAGTTTGCCGACTCTGACCTTATTTAGACAAGGTCAGAGTCAAAGTGGAGGTTTTCTCCTCCCTTCAGAGAAAGGTACCTCCTTCTTTGATGGGCTGTGTTCTTTTAATCTGAGTAGTAGGAAGCCTCCATGGAGAAATTAACTGTGCACCTCTCTATGACTCCTAAGTCAGCATCCAGGCCTCCCAGGCCTCACTCAGATCTCCACCAGGCTTGTCACCGAAGCCTCCCCAAAGCCTTTGGCAGCCCCCTCAGGCTGCTCTTTTCTCCGCTGCCCTCCCTCTGAGGCTTTTCCCTCCCGTTGCCTCAAACTTCCTTGCACAGTCAGCAGATCCTGGAAGCTCTCACTATCTGTCTTCCCTCCCCTAATCTGTTTTCAGAGATCACAGGATCAAAGCTTCCAGGAGAGAGAAAAATAGAAGAGCTCTGTGTACGCAGAACATGCCCCCACCACACACACACACCCTGACGGTATCAGAAGCTTCATTTTTTCTCTTTTGCCCACTGCAAGAGAATTTGCTTCCTTACTTGACTTGCTTCGGTCTCTTCCCTACTCCAGTCACTTTTTCCAATGAATTCAGTATGCAGAGAAGAGGTTGCATATAGCTTATGCATGGTATGCTTCTATGACAGTTTCTTTGACTACAGACTTTCCTTCCACAGATCAGGAATCTGATTTATTTAGAAGTACGTTTCTTAAACTGCTTCAGGGACATCTATAGCCCAACTGAGCATATGCCTTATGATTTCTCTACCGTGATTAGGTGTGGACACACGGATCAGGAAACTGAAGCACATTAGAAAGGAGAAGTTTAAGGGTGGTTGTTGTGGTACAGTGGGTTAAGCCACCACTTGGAATGCCCACATCCCATATCAGAGTGCTGGTTCAAGTCCCAGCTACTGTGCTTCCAACACAGATTCCTGCTAATGCACCTGGGATGCAAGTGTTTGAGTCCGTGCCACCCATGTGGGAGATCCAGATGGAGCTGCTGGCTTTGGCCTGGCCCAGCCCTGGCTGTTGTGGTCATTTGGGGAATGAACCGGTGGATGGAAGATTCTTTCTCTCTCTCTCTCTTCCTGGCGCGTGCTCTCTCTCTCTCTCCCTCTGCCCCCTCCTCTCTCTCTCTCTGTCACCCTGCCTTTGAAATAAATAAATTAAAAAAAGAAGCTTATTCTTTTCCCCCATGAAAGAAGTCTGGAGGCTGACTCTCAGTGTGGAAAGGCATTTGTCTGATTGGCCGAGCTCCTTCTATCTTTCTAATAAATAAGAGCTATCCCAGTAGTGTGGCTTTTATCACCAAGGCCACCTTATGGTCAGAAACACCTGCTGGATCTCTGTGCATCATGCCTGCATTTTGGGCAGCAGGAGGTGGAAAGAAGGAAGGTACAGAAAGCAGAGGTGTCCACTCAAGTTGCTTCCTTTAAGCAAGATTCTCGAAAGTCTGACCCAGGGCTTCTATTTAGTTTACTGACTGTAATGCAATCATAAGGCCACATGTAGCCTCAAGGGAGCTGGGGCAGGGTCCCCTCTTATGAATGCATTGCAACAAATAAAATCAAGAGTGGGTACTTTCTGGCAATTAACCACTCATGCCAGTTTTATACCTCATCCATTGACTTACTTTTTTAATGCTGTATAAATTTTTCAAATAATTTATAAAAATTTTTAATTGACAGGTGATAACCTACACTTTCAGACTTGAGTCAGTCTTTCTGTCATCTTGCCTAGTTGGCTCTATCTGACATTTCTTCTTCAACTTCTCTCCCTCAATTCTTTCCCAGGTGGAGGAGGGATAGCTGTCTGATGATCAGAGTTTAGGTCCCGTTGACTGGCGGATAAGCACACTGCACCTCAAACTGCCAATGCACAGTTGAAATACTCTCCTTCTTCCTGACTTCACGCACTTGGAAAGAGAAGCTGATCCAAGGGTCTGACCCTTTCTCATTTCTTTCATGTTCTTGCTTTATACATAGGCAGAGAATGGACAAAATTGGCCAAGGAGAAAAGGAGCAAAGAACAATGTTTAGAAAAGGCTGAGGAAGATCATATATAAAGGTAGGAAAGATGGAGAAGTATAGTTTTCCCCAATCTAGTATATAAAATCAATAATTCAGGATTTAAAAAATAGTTTAATAGGGAGAGAGAGAGCTTGCTTGCTCCCATTCACTGGTTCATTCCCCCAAATACCTGTAACAGCTGGGTCTAGGCTGAGGTCACAATGAGGACCAGGGAACTCCATCTGGGTCTCCCACATGGGTGGCAGGAACTCGACTAGTTG